>NW_007728445.1:165858-196715 GCF_000696425.1 Galeopterus variegatus | reverse complement strand
AAATCATACCCATGCTTGCCTGTTAAAGCAAGCATGGGTATGATTTTTCTTTTAAGATTCTAAAAATGTTTAAAAGTAATTTTTTTTTTTAAAAGGTAATATTTGTATTCCAGGACATGGTAAACTTTGTTTTTCTGAAATTTATTTGTAGAAATTCTCTGTGAAGTTTTAGAAATTAATTTAGATTTTGAAGAAAGGAAAGTCCTCAAACTTTCTCATCCTTGGTGTATTATGCAAAGGTCATCCCCTAGGGGAAGGTTTCAGGGTAAAAAGTGTAAATAGAGCTCCATGTTGAGCCCTCAGCTCAACAGCACAAGGGCTCCTAGTGATGACAGTCTTGCTTCAGTGAACAGCACAGGTGCTATGCATGCTCCCCATCTCGTCCTACAGGATGCTAAAAAGACAGGCACTTGAGGGTCAAGCTTCAGTACATTTTTAAATGGCACTTGAAGGTCAAGCTTCAGTACATTTTTAAATGTGTTACTGCTTCATCACAGACATTTAAAAATGGAAACAGGCACTTGAGGGTCAAGCTTCAGTACATTTTTAAATGTGTTACTGCTTCATCACAGACATTTAAAAATGGAACTGGCTTCTCTCTCTCAACTGCATGTGTGGCCCTGAAGATACAGCGGCCACGTGTGGTTTGGTGCAGATGCCATGTTTTCTGCCTGGGCACCAGCGGCTACCACCATCTCTTCGTGGTGTCAGCAAAGGTCAACCCAGTGGAAAAGGCAAACTGGGCCTTGGTATTGCTGTGAAAATTATGTTGACCTCACCTACCAGCTGAGAGGGTCTCAGAGTGAACCTCACTCTGAAATCCACTGCTGGCCTAGAGCACAGTCCCTTCTCTTGCTAACCAGCCACACTCTGGCAGTCCCCACTTGTTGGATTCACGTTCAGATTCATGTATTGTTCGTGTATAACCACAGGAGAGTCAAATTTCTCTACCCAGTTTTGTCACAGTCAGTGTTTCACTTATGCTTTTCATTTTTCTGCCATGGAATTTTAGTTACCAGTCGGGAGTCGTTTGCATTTCAGTTGCTTGGAATCAGTTTCCTTTTTACCAAAGCCAGCGAGTGAATTACTCTTTCTCTTATGGGGAGAAAAGTTCAGGGACAGCACTGGCAAGTGGCAAGGCCTGGAGCTCAAGTCTAGAACCTGAATTTGGTTCTGGCCCTGTCTGTGGTCAGTCGTGTGGCCTTGGGCAGGTCACTTGAGCCTCCTGGGCCTTGTTTTCCCCATCTATAAAGCCAGCACTCTAGTTTCATAATTATCTGTGATGGTGATGATGAGTAACTACTTATGAAAACCTAATATGTGCCTGGCCCTGTGCTTAGCACTGTACCCGCATTGTTTTATTAAGTCCTTACAGCTTTATGGGAGAACGTTCTGGAATGATATAGTGATGATGGTTACATAACTTTGTGAATACACCAAAAACCACTGAATTGTACACTCTAAATGGGTGTGTGGTGTGTGAATTGTATCTCAATAAAGCTGTAAAAACCTTATATGTACTTAAATATTTATCCAATGCCACCTTAAAGCAGCTGTTGAAATGACAGCCACGACCATTTGCTGTACTGTTAAGAACTCAGACTGGTAAGAGGTTTGTCCTCTGCTGTGTTCACAGTGGGCAGCGAAAACCAAACCAAGCAGTCACAAAGGGGCTGTGTGTAAGGGATAGGCTAACATCTCAGCCTTCGCCTGGCATGGGTTATTAATAACCAGTTTATAATCCAGATAAATAGAAACTGTGTAACAAAGAAAAATGTTTTGGTACATGCAGGGCTTAATAAAATACTTCCCAGTAATAGTTTAAATAAAACTAGTAGCCAACTGGTTAAGATAGTCACATAAAGCTTTGCATATTAAAGTTGCTTTTGGAAGTTAGAAGGCAGGCAGTGGTTTGTGAAGGAGTTAAGAAAAAATATTTTTTTCTAATCAAAAGAAGCTTGTGTTGCTGCAGCTCTGCCGGCAAGCCAGGTGGCCCTATGAGTGTGGCTCGAGTCCTGGGCTGTAACTCACCTGCTCTTCTAGCTGGAGCTGGGAGCGGTGGGAGTGGCCTAGGTCCCCCCGCCCCGTGGCTGCCACCCAGTCCTTTCCTTTGAGGTTGCGGGGGGAGCCGGTCCTGGATTCATTTGGTGGAATATTTGCAGAGAAAGTAGTAACTTAGGGACTGGCTCTCTCACTTTTTGGCTTTTAATTAAGTGTTACAATAAAAGGATCTCCGTTTACATCCGTTTATCTTAGCTCTGTGGAATTCAATTGAATGTTTAAAAACCTCAGAGGCCTTTGAGGTTTTGCCTGCCAAGATACATTTCAGTTTGAGTTTCTGTCGCAGGGGTGGAGCTGACATGTTTACAAACACTCCCTGCCCTTCCCTTCCCGCCCCCTCCCTGTCTCTGCCGGCTCCCCTGGGAGGAGAGAAGGAGGTGGAAGGAGAGGGGCCATTCCTGAGGGATGGGCCCTCCTGCCGGGCTGTCGCCTCCCTGGGTCCCGCCCCCTCCTCCTGTGTTTACTTTCCTAATTTGGTGCGTCTTCGCCTCGCCTTTCCCCATTGGCCAGGCGAATTGCGGCCTGGAGACCTCAGCTGGGTGGGGCCCCTCCCTGCAGCTCCTCCCCTCAGCCCCTCTCGTCCAGACCTGGGAGTGCTGCTACCTGTGGGAACCTCCTCCCTGTTTATAAGCAGCCCTGCCCTGCCTTCCCAGCACCAGCCCTTCCTTTCTGTTTCTCCTGTTTGTGCTTCGAGCTTGCTCTGTTTCCTGGGGAAGGTGGGGGAAGGGGGTTGGGTTTTGTGTGTGTGTATATGTGGGGTTGTTTTTTTTTTTTTCCCTGCCCTGAAGTACTCCACCCAGAAAATGAATGAACTCTCTTTGAAATAAATTCAACTATCTTTAGCAGCATTTTGACCTGTTCTCTTTTTAGGAAGAAGTGTTTTTAGGAAAGAATAAACTGGTTAATTATTTTCTAGGTTTTACAAAAACAAAAACACCAGTCTAAAAAGCGTTCCTTAGAACTAGAGTTTTAAGAAAACGGCTGAACTTACACAAGAGAAAAGGCACTGCATAGAGAGAGACTAATTTTTGCTCATAAGGGCAAGATTTTAGAAGCTGTTCCTTTAAGAATGCCTTTCTTGATTTCACCAATGTGGAGATCAAAAATGAAAGTAACTCGTGAAATCTGGCAGAGGTTAGCAGTATATAACATAAAATAAAAATTAAGCAACTGACTTCAAAACCTAAATCCTTTTTGATCACGATCTTTAAGCACTGTTTTATGTTATTGCTAGATAAAATGCAGCCCAGCTCAGTTTATGTTGTTTTGTAATATTTGAGATCTTTTGAGTTTGAAGGTTATTGGGTTTATATTAGAAATCCTCCCTTTTTTTTCTGGCAAACTTTGGATCCTTCCTTCGGTTGATTCATCCTGTTTAAAAGTTTCTAGCCTGTCTCCTCTCCTCGCGTTTTCAACATGAGGAGTGTGGTGGGAATGTTTAAATCATCCTCAGCAGGCAGGGGGCCTGGCCTGGCTGATCTGGAAGCCTCAGCATTCACAGATCACTTGAGGACTTATTTTCTACCTGTAGCTATAGTCCCTACCACCCCCCAGCCCCACCTCGTGCCTTTTCCTATCTGAAAACTTTGAGGAAATAAAAATTGGTCCCTCCACCTGGAAAGGTTGGGACCCTCCATGTTCCTTTTATTTTTCCCTTCTACCTAAAGCCGTTCCAGGGGCATTTTTTGGCTCTAAAATGTCAAGAATTGAATGAAGCTTGGTACTGAAGTTCTTGTTTTGTGGGAGTCTATTGAGATGTAGACATCCCATTTCACAAGTAATCTCAGTGAGAGCCCTTAATGGTCCATGTACAGTGTTTTCTGAGATGCACTTTGTCCTGATGCCTGGCTTGTGTGTGTGATAGGCCTGTTGTCCTGCTTTTGTGTGGGCACACGACATGCGATCCACAGCCTTTCCCAGATTTCGCACTTAGGCCTTGTAGGAAACAGGAAGCACCTGTGGGCACAGAACCAAAGGGGCTGTGGCCGGGCCCAGGGAGGTTCTCTTCTGTCCAGCATCTGCAGAATTGTGAGGCTGTTCCTTGCCCTGAGCATCTGCTTGGGTCTTAAGTCTCATGTGAGAATAGCTAATATTCAGGCCAGCTTGCTGATTATATTTCACTGGTCCTAACTAGTTTTCAGCAACTAGTTAACCTTTTAAAATAGCTTCCCAGGATTTTACAGCATTGAAGTTATCTTTTTTTTTTTTTAAAAAAAGATGGCTGGTAAGGGGATCTTAACCCTCGACTCGGTGTTGTCAGCACCATGCTCAGCCAGTGAGCTAACCGGCCATCCCTATATGGGATCCGAACCCGGGGCCTTGGTGTTATCAGCACCACACTCTCCCGAGTGAGCCACGGGCCGGCCCAGCATTGAAGTTATCTTAAGGGAGTACAAACTTTCTTTGAAATAGGGCTAAGAATTTTGCCTCTGAATTTTTTTCTTCTGTATTCTTTTATTTTCAGATTACAGAAATACTGTATTATATGCATTATAGGAAGTTCAAACATTTTAGGAAATGAAAATCCCCTGCTGTGACACTCCCCAGAAGTTATCTCTTCTCACTTCTGGTGTTTGCGTGCTTCTGAGTGACTGTCTCTTGGATTTTTAGTTTTAGGTATTATATATGGACTTCTTATATGGAAATTAAGGATTTAGCTTTTCCTTCCCCACCCCATCTTCCCAATAAAATTACGTTATCATTTCTGGGTTAATTACTATTAGCATTTTATTTATTATAAGGTGTAGTAATTATAATGCTCGGCCATTTCCTTCTTTGTACAGTTGGCTTGTTTTTTTCCCCCATTAGAGTTAATAACAGCCTCTTTTCTGTGTTTGGTTAGACATCTATGTAGCTATCACCGGCACACCCCGCACTCTCTGCCAGGTGTGTGTGAATGTCCCTTCCTCCTGTTTATGACCACCGGTTTCATCTTTACTGTGAAGGTCTTCCACTAGAGCCCACCGTCTCTAGCCTTGGTCTGTGGCTGATCTGATCCTGGGATCATCTTCTCCAGCATCCTGGGAATTCCCTTGTGGGGTTCTTTCCTGACTCCTCTTTCCTGTCTTCCCTTTTCCTGATTTGCTCCTTTGTTTTATTGGAAAACATCCTCCAGCCACTTCCTGGGAAAGGGTACAGGAGAGATACGGCTTTTTAAAAAATCTTCCATGCCTGAAAATTGTTATTTTTCGTTCTCACTAGATGGATGGTTTTACTGGAAAGAGAATTCTAGGTTGGAAACGTTTTTCCCTCAGAATTTAAAATCATTCTGTGGCTATAAGTGTGGCCGGTAAGAAGGTTGATGTTGTTCTGATTCCTAACCATTCCCCCTCGAGACTCTCAGAGCCTGACATGTGTCAGGGCCCTTTCAATCTGAAGATGCATTTCCTACAATTCTAGGAAATTATCTACTTAATTCCATGAGAATTTTCCCCTCCACGTTCTCATTCTCTTTTTCCAGGACTTGTACTCTCTCATTTTCTTACTTT
The DNA here is from genome assembly GCF_000696425.1 of Galeopterus variegatus. NCBI lineage: Eukaryota > Metazoa > Chordata > Mammalia > Dermoptera > Cynocephalidae > Galeopterus > Galeopterus variegatus. Next base: position 191,166 of record NW_007728445.1, on the reverse strand, counting down.
TCTCTCCTTTATTTCTTTCTTTACTTTCTGGGAGATTTTCTCAAGTCTCTCCTACCCTTTATTGGATTTTTATCTCTCTCTCTCTTTTAAATTTTTAAGAGCATTTTCTTGTTCTCCAGATGTGCTTCTCACTACCTCATAAACACAATCTCTTTACAAACTCTTTGGGGGGATGTGAACTATGCCTTGTTTTGACGTTGTCATCTCCCCCAGCTTGTGTCAGCTTCGTCTGAGTCCCTCTTCTCTTTGGTTTATATTGCACGGTGTCCTGCCTGGTAGACGCTTTCCTCGAGCAGCAGGTGTGCCTTGCCTGGCTGTTACATTTAAGAATGAGGTACTGAGAAGCTGCTGGGATGGGCTATGAGGCGTGATGTTGGGTTGGACTCCTCAGCCTGGGCCCGGGTAGGGACTGTGTGCGTCTCTGGTCAGCAAGTCTGTCCTCCTCACCAGGGAGATGACCCCCTGAGGATGCTCCAGGGGGACAAGGATATAGAAACCTCCCGCAGCAGGGCGTCCACTTGCACTTGGCCTGGCGCCTCCCCCTGCCTGCGTAGCTCAGCCCATAGGCCCTTCATGCACCCTTTCCAGGGCCAGGTCTCATCTGGTTGTCCAGGGGTCAGGGAGGAGATCTGGCTCCCTCTTGCAGACTGCAGCCCCCTTTTACTTCAGCTACACTGCCCTCCCCATACCTGGGCGGTGCTGCAGTCTCATTGGGATTTCAGAGGCTGGCAGTGGAGGAAAGTCCTCAGGGGCTTCCCAGCTCAGGGGGCCTCCCACCTTGCGGGTTTTCCTCAGGCACTGGGCCCTCTAGGCGTCTGTCCTGTTCACGGTCTCAACACAGAGCTGTGGGGTGTTGGGGGTTCCTAGAAGGAAGGCAGTCATGTGCCATGGAGAAGGCTTATCTTGGGCCCCAGGGATGACTTCAGTTGGCCTTTTCAGTGGTGGCTTTAGGTCTCTTGTCAGATTTGTTTTTTTCAGCTTGAATTCTTACCAGTAAGAGAGAAGTTCTGCTGTCCCGGCAGCTGTCCATTCTTCTCAGACACCCAAGACATACAACACAGTAGCATTGCCAGGTAGGTCTTGGAGCCTCCCAGAAGGCGCCTTCTAGGCGCAGCTCCAGGAGTGGCAGGACTGTCCTGGTGAGAGCAGGGCACAAATCCAGGCAGGCTGCAGCAGGACAGACAGCCCCAGGGATCTCCCCACTTAGGACCTTCCAGCTTTCTCACTTGAAACAAATGAGACTTGGGAATTGTTTTTCCATAAAAGGGAAGAGAAATCAATGACTAATGGTCTGAATTACATGCTCCACTTAATCCCACTTTTAGTGTTACGTTGGGGAAGAACAGGCATTTGTCTCACGTGACATTTATAGGTCATTGCCATTCGGCCTCTGCTCCTTTACCCCATCTCTGAATTCAGACTTCCCACACCCCCAGCAGCCTGGGGAGCTTGGTTCTTGGCCAAGTCACTTGTACTCTTCCCTTGAGGTCTAGCAATTCTTTCTTTCCTCAAATTAAGCCTAGGGTCCCAGGAGTGCCAGGGGTCGTCCTTGTTGGGGAATAACAAGATCTCCTCAAGGTAACAAGTGCATGTTTATACTTTTTTTGGATTTTTTTCCAATCGCTAATTGTCAAGGGAGTTTTTCAGTGGAGTAGGACAAAACTCTCGATGTTAGACACTGAGTTTCTTGATTAGTTTTCCCAGGAGGACTTCAGGCTGCTCTGCACAGTCCCCGAGGCCAGGAGCCTTGCTCTGGAGCTTGGATGCCCCCATCCAACCGAGGCCTGGGACATTCGGAGCCCATCTTTCAGTCGTGCGTGTTATGGCCCTGACTATTCTGAGCTTACGTGGCATCTTGCTTCCTGCCTCCCGCTCAGATGGAGATTTAATGCCAGGGTAGCCTGGTCCCAGGCACAGCCTTCATGGCTGAAGCCAGCCTGCGAGAGGACAGCTGAATGGGGTTTATTGAGAAACGAGCTGCTTTGAGGCCAGAAAAGCTGTGTGAGCAAATACATCTTGTCCCACGGCCAGCGCTGCTGGAAGGCCTCTCGGAATCCCGGCGGGCCAGTGACTGCCACATTATAGGCTGTCCCAGAGGAAGCAACACCAGAGAGAATGTGTCAGCACAAACCAGGTCCGGTTCTATAAAAAGTGGGAAAGAGGCTACTCTTGCCTTTTTTTGTCTTTCTGAGTCAGGTTATGCTGAGCCTTGTTTATTACATATTTCCATTTGAACTCATTCTGCTGGGAATGACACCCTGTTCTTTGGTTTTTGCCTTCTGAGGTTTAGGTGTAAATTTTCTACCGTCTTGTACAAAGTGACTACTCAGAACAGGCAGCATGGTCAAAAATTCCTGAAGATGCTCAAAAATCAGAGTGTGTCATCAGAACTGCTAAGGCTCTTCCTCATTAGTCTTCACACAGGATTAAAGAGCCCTCCTGACACCTGGTTGGTCGTGAACAGGGTTTCCTGGGATGAGCTCTGTCGCACCCTGGTTTCACTCGAGCTGGTATTCCCTGATCTGTCAGGAAGAGTTTAGTGTGTTTCTGAGAGTGACACCTCAGCATGGTCCACAGCAAGGCAGGGATATCTCAAGTTGTTCCTGCCAAGTCCGAGGGGTGCTGACTGTTCCTGTTGGGGGTGGGTGAACAGGTGCCTTGTGCAGGGCTGCGCCATGACACCGCAGGTGCAGTTCCAGCAAACACAGCTTTGGGTCATCCATGGTGGCATGTGGTTCCCAAATGGATGCCTTTGAAAAACCTGATTTTTGGGCCGGCCCGGTGGTGCACTGGAGAGTGCGCCGCTTGGGAGTGTGGCGGTGCTCCCGCCGAGGGTTCAGATCCCATGTGGAGACCGGTTCCCGCTCACTGGCTGAGCGCGGTGTGGGCACCACACCAAGGGTTGCGATCCCGTTGCCGGTCCCCGGTACGGGCGCGACACCGAGGGTTGCAATCCCGTTACCATTCAGTAAAAAAAGAAAAAAAGGAAAAAAAAAAAAAGAAAAGAAAAAAACCTGATTTTTGAGTGTGTGGATGTTACTAGTAAAATCCTTTCTCTTTCTTTCCTCATCTTTATAAGTTGGATTTTGTATTTTTGGTTGGTTCAGAATTAAATTCAGAAAAAGTTTCTTTTCTTATTGTTTCCTACCTCTAACAAGCTCATTTGTGTTTGTTGATTAAAGCTTCTAATGGAAAAAATAAAGTTTCTGTAGGCACTTATGTATGTCTCTGCCATACTTAGGAAATCTGGTGGAAAAGAACAAGAATTCTCAAATTAGAGTCCTTAAAATTCTTTTTGGTTTTTGGGTTTTTTTTTGTCAGCTGGCCTGTACAGGGATCGCACCCTGGACCTTGGTGTTATCAACACCATGCTCTAACTAACTGAGCTAACCGGCCAGCCCTAGAGTCCTTAAGATTCTTTTTGGCTTACACCAATTCATTACTGGAAAGGGGTAATGACCCAGAATTGAATCTATTATTAATATCAGTTGCCACATTTTTCTCAGTTGCAGTGTTTTATTTTTTCATTTATCCCTTGCTCCGTCTAATGTTTCTTGAGCCCTGACTATGCCGCAGGTGGCTCTCTACCTAGGGAGAGGCACATCTGTGAACCAGTGATTGCATCCCGGGGCTCGAGGGGGGCACCTATGAGCCTGCTCAGGAGGGTGGCACAGAAGAGGTGACGTCTGCAGTTGAGTTTTGGAGATTCGGGAGGAGTCTTGTTATTTGCACAATTGGGGGAAGGACGTTCCAGGCAGAGGAAATAGTGCCCAGATAGGGAGGAAGCAGGAGCCTGGGAGGCGTATTTGAGAACTGTGGCCTTCTGGATGGCTCTGGCTGGAGGGAGGGGATGGTGGAGGAGCATCCCAAAGACTGAGCCTCCTGCCCCCACAGACTTTCAGTGGCAGGGACATCACAGGCTTGCAAGGTCACTCCCAGGATGGGGAAGTGGGTGGGTGCCCATGTGGGGCAGGGCAGCAATAGGAATGCTGTTTATCTGGGGTCCTGTACCCACTCTTAGTGCTCTAATCTGGTTTCTCCAAATATTTTGAATAGAAATCATTTTCAGAATCAAAATTTCAGTGTGGCTTCATAACCAAAGCCTGGTTTAATTAACTAGAGGAAACAGGCCAAAACTTACTGATCAGCCGAGCAGATATAGCTGTGACGTCCATGGAGCCCTGTCCTTAATGGGCAGCAGGACAGTGGATGGTCGGGATGGATGGATGCAAGGACCTGCCAGCGTGCTCATGGTGTGTGTCAAGGGCAGGGACTGAGCCCGCCTGTGCAGTTGTCATTGTTGCCCTAACCTAGGAGAAAGAGGGTACAATGGCGTGTGAAACATGAGAGTCGAGGGGAAACCACAGGTGCTGCCTCTCCCCTGAGGGCTTTGTGCCCAGGAGAGACCCATGTGCTGGCCTTGCTCCATGTGTCATTGATTCTTCATTCAGCAGGTCTGTGGCACTTTCCACATGCCAGTCTTCGCATGTATGATTGTACGGTAATTCCGGACCCTGAGCCTTTTCCTGTGGTGCCATCTTGTGGACACCTTCCCACTAACCAGCAGCCTTCATGGATGTGTGTTCCCACCTCCCACTTCTCCATCCCCGCCTCCGCCTGTGGGGACCACCTGAGTGCAAAAGTATGCGTGGACTCAGGAGCTGACGGAACCCCTCAGGCCCTGCTCTGGTGGGGAAGGTTGTGGCTGAGATGCAAACCTGTGGGGCTGCCTGGTCAGGTGCTGCCCTGGGCACTGCGCTGTGTCAGAGTGAGGGCCCACAGTGCTTTCCGCAGCTGCACTCGGCTCCTGCCTGCAGGCTCGGGGCTCCAGGCAGACTCAGCCTTGGAGCGGAAGTCACTCCTGGAATAAGACATTTGTCATCTCCAAAGTCTGGTCCTTGACACCATGTAACGTTTGTTCTTTGGTTGTATTTTCTCTCTCCTTCATAGGAGGATCGAACAATGTAATGATAATATTCACGGTTGGAAATACCCATCTTCCAAGTAGATCCTGAAAGCCTGTGTCCTACACACATTCTCTTTTCCAGGACCGTGAACTTATAATATGTCCTTTTCTCTCCTCAGTGTCCCCAACTCCTGCCCAGCCAGTCCTCGTGGTGCCGGGTCGTCTGGCTATCGCTTCGTCCAGAACGTGACCTCAGACCTACAACTGGCAGCAGAATTTGCAGCAAAGGCCGCCTCAGAGCAGCAGGCAGACACGTCTGGAGGGGACAGCCCCAAGGTCTGAGCTCTCTCCAGAGCCTTAGTCGCATGTAGTGATCAAGATCAGGTGATAGGCACCAGTGTGGGTGGCAGACAGCATGCTCCAGGGAGCATAGCACATGCCGGGAGCTTCGCTGCTGGTAGTGGGTAGAGCCATCGTCTTTCATCCTTTCCGCTCACATGTGACGCACTTTGGTCATCTGCTGACGGCTCGTGGTGGGTGTCATCCGCACGTCCTCAGGAGTATCCCCTTGTTCCATCTGCTGATGACAAACGGTTGCAGTTACAACTGGTAGTGGGTAGAGCCATCGTCTTTCATCCTTTCCGCTCACATGTGACGCACTTTGGTCACCTGCTGACGGCTCGTGGTGGGTGTCATCCGCACGTCCTCAGGAGTATCCCCTTGTTCCATCTGCTGATGACAAACGGTTGCAGTTACAATCTTTGAGAAGAATGGCCCACCTGTTTTCTTCGTGTTCATTTCCATCTGATAACTGTTTTAAAATCAGTTTGTTGAGGAAGCAAGAAATTTAAGAATTAAATGATGGGAACACCTAATTTTCCTTCCCATGAGGCAAAAACGGCTCTTCGTAGTTTAATGCAATCATGTTGATGAAATAGGTGGGGGTCGTTGGGATGGATTTGATGTAGACACGTGTGTCCTTATCGAAAGGTTTTCTCCTTTAGCAGGTGACAGGTGGGTGGATTGGGCTCTGACAGGTTTCTCCAGTTAACCCTGTGCTCTGTGTTTCTTCCTAGGATGAGTCGAAGCCACCATACTCCTATGCACAGCTGATTGTGCAGGCCATCTCCTCAGCCCCGGACAGGCAGTTAACGCTGAGCGGGATCTATGCCCACATCACCAAGCATTACCCTTATTACAGGACAGCTGACAAGGGCTGGCAGGTGAGGGCCTGAGGCCTGGACACAGATTGTGATTAACTGTCTTAGAACAAGAAACACTAACAGGCACGTCACTTCATTTAAAATAAACGGAAAAGAGATATAGGGATGTTTACATGGATGATGTATGGCACATCTAAAATGTGTTAGAGCTGTAGTACCATTGTGTCTAAAAGAGTCATTTGGGGGTGGGGGGGTGGTGCTGGCCAGTACAGGGATCTGAACCCTTGACCTTGGTGTTATAACACCGTACTCTAACCAACTGAGCTAAATGGCCAGCCCCTAAAATAGTCTTTTTTGTTAGGTTCCCTCCTTCTGATGCCCAGAACTGTGAAGACTGGTATATACCTTATTACATTTTTATGCTTGTGGTACATTATAATCTTATGCTCATTTGGAAGTATACTGTGCACATCATTTAAATACAATAGTCCACATGTATAAATTGTGTGTATTTTATCTTTGTATAGACTGTAAGACCTATGTCTGTATTAGGCATAGCTGACCTGTGTTGTACTTTTTTATATTTTCTCCATAGTCACTATTTCCCGTTTCCTAGTTTATTTAGTACAAGTTTTGAACATGGTAAGGTCCAGTCTCTTCTTTATCCCTGACACTCCTAGACCATGACTTGTCTGCTTTTCTTTTTCCATAAACACCAGTAATGATACTGTGCTGAATTTTGATAGGAAAAACTACAGTGTTTCTTTGTACTTCCCCAGTAAAACACATTTAACATGCCAGCACAGAGTCCTCTCCATAGTGTAGAGGATCTGTTCCCTGTCACCTCTGGTCCTGCATCCGATTCAGATTTGGGGCTGGTGGGATTTGTTTTCTGATGTGCTGTTAATTGGTGAATATCTCTGCTTCCCTGCAGAATTCTATTCGACACAACCTCTCTTTGAACCGTTACTTCATTAAAGTCCCACGTTCCCAGGAGGAGCCTGGAAAGGGGTCTTTTTGGCGAATAGACCCTGCCTCAGAAGCCAAACTTGTGGAACAGGCATTCCGCAAACGGAGACAGAGAGGCGTCTCCTGCTTCCGCACCCCCTTTGGGCCTCTGTCCTCAAGGTAAACTTCTCTGCGCTCAAGCTCTTAAGAAAGGTCAGCTTCCCTGGATGTACAGATTCCCAGTGTTATTTTGGGCACTTAAAAACTCCACCTTTTGGGTTGTCTAGTTAGCTCAGTTGGCTAGAGCGTGGTGTTATAACACCAAGGTCAAAGGCTTGTATCTCCATACCGGCTAGCCACCCCCAACCCCTCAAAAAAAAAAAAAAACCCCAAAAAACCTCCACCTTTTTAATTAATTTTAATTTTTTTCCTTTCCATAAGCTCAGTCAAGTGGTACCACACCTTTTTTATTTTGAGAGATCTCAGTACCAGTGAACTTATGTAAGTTAGTAAAGTTAATAAGTAAACTTCTGACTTCTTCCCGAACGTGTTAGTCCTCAGAAGCTGAAACGTGAGCAGCAGTGGGAGTGGTGCTCAAAACCAGCAGTAGGTGGGTCACAGCTTGTGGCGCTTATTGTGGAACCAGGCTTTCTGCTGGGGGCTTTGAGGGGACCCAGTGAGTGGTCACCTCCTTTCTCCCCTGATGGGAGACAGATGAGGAGGAAGACTGGTAGAGCTCAGAGCCACCTGTGCTCATAAGAAAGCCAGTGTGGGGGGTGGCTTCTGTCTGCTAGCCAGCACAGTCGGCAGAACTCGCCCCCCATCACCAGCAGCCCGGGTCACGGCCCTTCCTGCCCAGCTCATTTTTGGCCAATCAGAGTCCAGAGGAATATGCGCCGCCCATAGACGGGCCCTGGTGATTTTTCCCAAGGTTGCCCATCAGATGTCGGCCTCAAGCCTGGGTGAGGATATGGAGAGATGCTGCCTTCAGAAATCTTCCACGTGGGGGCCGGCCCGGTGGCGCACCGCTACAGTGCGCCGCTCGGGAGCGTGGTGGTGCTCCCGCCGAGGGTTCGGATCCCACATACAAACCGGTTCCCGCTCACTGGCTGAGCGAGGGGCGGGTGCGACACTGAGGGTTGCAATCTGTTGCCGGTCACGAAAAAAGACAAAAAGGAAAAAAAAAAAAAAGAAAAGAAAAGAAATCTTCCACGTGGAAGGAACGTTGCATCTCGTGCTTTCCATTTCAAAGTTCTGTTTCAAACATGAGTCTATGAAAGATGGCATAAATGTTTGAAAACTCGTTTCTGGTATAGGATATGTCATTGTGATTCTCAGGTGAATTGGTCATATTGGTAAGGTAGGAATTCAAAATCATTTGGAATGTTTCAACTGAGCTCAGATTTTCCAAAACACCACAGTGCTTGAATAGGAAAGTGGAAATTTTATTTGTAACTATTAGTTTGCTGGGGCTGTGTAACAAGTACCACAAACTGGGTGGCTGAAACAACAGATACTTATTGTCTCATGGTACTGGAGGCTAGAAGTCCAAAATCAAGATGCTGGCAGAGTTGGGCTGTTCCAGGCTTTTCTCTTGGCTTCTGGTGGTTGTTGACAACCTTTGGCATTTCTTGGCTTCTAAATGTATCACCCCAGCCTCTACCTTTATCTTCACATTGTGTTTTCCTTGTGTGTGTCTGTGTCCAAATTTCTCTTTTTTATAAGGACATCAGTCATATTGGATTAGGGCCCACCCTAATGACCTTACCTTAAACTTGATCACCTCTATAAGGACACTGTCTCCAAATAAGGTCACATTCTGAGACACTGGTTAGGACTCCAACATATCTTTTGGGGGACACAATTCAACCCATCACAATAACCAGCATTATTTTTCACTTGTAGGCTGGTCCATCAGCCAGCCAGGGGAACAGTTACTGGGGCTTCTCTGTGTGCCCAGCACTGTCCAAGAAACTATAAAGAGTGTCTGTAAAGGAGTACGTGGTGGTCCCTATCCAAGGTCACGCTTGCAGCTGGAGAAGCAGATTTTGTGCTGAGTAGAATGTGCATGGGAGAATCATGAAGGAAAACCCCTCTGGCCAGGAGGATAACGTAGCAAGACCCTGGCGTGAGCTGGAGGAGACTGGCTTGACTCGGAGGGAGGCAGATGTGTGTGCTGGGGGCAGGCAATCAGAAATGGAGTGATTTGGAAAGAGGAAGGCCAGATTAGAGAGGTCCTTGAAAGGAGTTTGCACTGTTGTGGTGAGGACTTGGGCCCTTACGACTCATGACTAGGGAGCAGCCCGGTCAGTGCTTGTTTGGGAATGAGTCACGTGAGTGTTGGAGTAGCAAAGAAGGCCTCCAGTCCATTGGTTGAGGAATAGCAAGCACTGAGAGAGATCTGGAAGAAATGACAGACCAGGCTTTAGGGCAGCATGGAGGAAGGAGAGTGTGCCAGGGTCTCTGCCCGAGGAGCCCAGGGTACCACCAGCACCGCCACATGCAGTGGACACAGCACGTGTGCAGTGGCCACAAGCGTCCACCTTCACAGTGGTGTTTGTAATGCGGATTATAGATGTAACGTTAAGACTCGCTTCCTCCCCTAGCCGCATCTGGCCAGTCCTGCATCCTGAGAGTGTGCTTGATGGTCCCTGGAGAAGACTCAGTTCCCAGGACTGAGTCTCCGCACTCACTTGCTGTCAGTGACTAACAAGAATGCTTTATTTTAGAACCCAGGTTAACAGTGACGAAGGAAGCAGGCTTCACTGGGTTATTATTTATGCAGGATAAACAGTTATGCTTCCAAAGCTTGTTTGGCTCTCTTAGTTAGAGTTTTCCTGGTGGAAAGGTTGTTCCCATCAGAAAGAAGCTTATGTTTTCTGACACAGAAGGCTGAACCACTTTCATGGAAGACTGGCCCGTACCTTTCAAGACATCAGTGCTGAGATTGTAGCATTGCTGGGAAGACACAGATAATGCAGTCTCCTCCCATTTATGTCCCCCCAGCTGATCCCCCATCAAATGGAGCTTTAACAGCTGACAGTTGTCACTGCCCAGGATGTTAGCATTGTTAACACTGCAGGAAGACAGAGAGAAGCACCAGGAGACATGGGACAGAGAGGACATGTGGAGCATGACACTGTGATGTGGAATGTTTCTTTAAGCGTCCTCTTCATTCTTTAGCATATGTAATTACTGTGACAGTCCTTTCTCTTTTTCTTTTTTAGGAGTGCTCCAGCTTCACCCACTCACCCTGGGCTGATGTCCCCTCGTTCTAGTGGCCTGCAGACTCCAGAGTGCCTGTCTCGGGAGGGCTCACCCATTCCACACGACCCTGACTTTGGGTCAAAATTAGCTTCTGTTCCGGAGTATCGGTATTCCCAAAGTGCACCCGGTAAAGAACGGTTTTGTCCCTTTACAGGATATGGCAGAATTCAAAATAGTGCCTAGGAAGGCAAGGGCTGGGAGAGGGTCAGAAGTTACTGTTCTCTCTCTGTCCCACGTTTAGGCTCCCCTGTCAGCGCCCAGCCCGTGATCATGGCCGTGCCTCCCCGACCGTCCAATCTAGTGGCCAAGCCCGTCACCTACATGCCAGCGTCCATCGTGGCCTCCCAGCAACCCTCGGGCCATGCAATCCACGTTGTGCAGCAAGCTCCCACTGTCACCATGGTCAGGGTGGTCACCACCTCTGCCAGCTCAGCTAACGGATACATCCTGGCCAGCCAGGGCTCTGCAGGGGGCTCCCATGAAGTGCTAGACTTGGGCAGTGAAGCAAGAGGTAAGAGAGCCGGAGCTCAGTGCATTTGCCACTGCCATCCACAAGGTGGCACCATCAGCCTGAGCCTCGGGCTTAGAGTCCACCTGTAGGGGCAGAGGCTCAAGGAGGTGGAGGAGGGTGGGTCTTGTGCATCTGGCCTTTTGCTGCCTGTTCTTTTGGGAGTATGTCCTTTTAAACCAGTACTAATTAGGACTGGCTGGCTAGCTCAGTTCGTTAGAGCATAGCCTTGTAACACTAAGGTCAAGAGTTTGGATCCCTGTACCAGCCAGCTGCGGGGGGGGGGAAAAAAAGAAACTAAAACTTAATCAGCACTAATTATCCTCAAATGCGTTCTTCCTTTGTTGAATAGTGCCTTCTGGTGCACTCAGCTGTTTCCTTGAATTTTTTTTCCTCTCAAGGTAACATTGAATTAAGTTGTGGGATCCCGCATAAAATTGGAATTTAACTTTTTTAAGAGCCCCTCATGAGGAGTCTTTAAAAGACACTTGGAGGGTCGATCTGTTAGCTCACTTGGAAGAGCATGGTGCTGATAATACCAAGGTCAAGAGTTTGGATCCCCATACCAGCCAACTGCCAAAAAAAAAAAAAATCATTTAGAGTACAAAGTAATTAGGAATATCTAAAAGAAATGTGGATCCCAGGGAATTAATGGGGTAGAGTTGAAAATGCAACTAACACTGTAAAAGCTCCTCTCAAGGATACTGTTAAATTAAGCAGCATCTCGTAAATAATGGTTATTTACCACTATTGACTTAATCTCAGTGGTCATTTTTTCTTTTAATACTGTGATAATGAAAACTGCATTTTGGTGAAAGAAGACTAAGTTATGATACTAAAAGCGAATCGTTTCATCCCAAATAATACATTTCTTTCTCAGATTAAATTTAGGTTGGTTAACGTTTAAAACGTTTATTTAAAATATTCTTCTAAAGCCTTACTATATTTCCTTTATTTTTATTTATTTAATTTTTTTGGCGGCTGGCTGGTACGGGGATCCAAACCCTTGACCCTGGTGTTATTAGCACCGTGCTCTCCCACCTGAGCTAACTGGTCACCCCCTGTTTTTCCTTTAAAACATGCTACAGCAGTGGGATTTTTCTTTTGAGAATCAAAGTTTTTCCAGTGCCAACTTCACATCCCCTCGTTGGCAGGCTTATTACCACCTTGGCCAAGTGTGGTTCTGAGACACTTTACATCCCATAGGCTTGGAAGAGAAACCCACCATTGCGTTTGCCACCATCCCCGCTGCCAGCCGAGTCATCCAGACAGTAGCCAGCCAGATGGCCCCAGGGGTCCCGGGACACACAGTCACCATCCTGCAGCCAGCCACACCAGTGACCATTGGGCAGCACCATCTTCCAGTCCGGGCCGTCACTCAGAATGGAAAGCATGCTGTTCCCACGAATAGTTTAGCCGGCAACGCTTACGGTGAGGCCCGCCTGTCCTCCCTGTTCTCCAAGCCCGCCTCCTGAGCACGGTGGTTCCGCCCGCAGTCAGTGCAGCACAGGAATGTTCTTCCAATATCATCCAATCCGTTCAATCGATTTATTGACCACCTGCTATGAGCCAGGCACTGTGATGATACTAAGGAAAGAGCACAAAGGAAAAAAACAGATTATCCCCATTGTGCTCGAGCTCACACTCTACCATGGGGTGAGACCGGAGGTCATGGGAGGAAGGAAGACAGTCAGTAATCTAGAGAGCAGGAAGTGCCAGGTGGGATGGTCAGGAGGTGGCAACCATGTAAAACAGGTGGAGCAGGAGCCGTCAGGATGTCTGAGGGAATCCAGAAAGAAGCAGCAGCTAGAGGAGCCCTGAGGCGGCAGCCACCTGGCAGGTGGGAGGCTCTCAGGGTGGTTGGGACAGGCAGGCTCAGGGAGGCAATGGTGCATGGCCCCACGAAGACCAGAGCAAGGTGGGAGCTGGCCAGGACTTGCCTCATGGTAGTAGATGTGTGGGTGAGCTCAAGATCCTGTTTAGTTTACTTGGCCATTATCCAGGTGATTTGGGACCATATTCAGAAAAATCAGTGTTGGTCCTAACCAGATCCCCAGAGTAAAAACCAAACCTCTTCTTCATCCACCCACAGCCCTTACCAGCCCCCTGCAGCTCCTTGCAGCCCAGGCGAGTTCGTCCACGCCAGTGGTGGTCACCAGGGTATGCGATATGGGGCCTGAGGAGCCAGCAGCAGCGGTTGCAACCAGCGTCACCACCATCCCAGCCACCACCACTGCCTCTGCCTCAGCCTCAGCTTCTTCCACTGGGGAACCTGAGGTCAAAAGATCCCGGGTGGAGGAGCCCAGTGGGACTGCGACCACACAGGCCGGGGTGATTGCAGCCACCAGCTCCCAGGGGCCAGGCACCGGGGAGTGACGTCACCTGCACGTGGGTGGAGTGGGATTCGCCAACAGGAACTTGGAGCTGGATCTGACAGTGTAGATGGACTGCACTCACGGAGCCAAGGAGGAAGGCTTTGCAGCTGCCTGCAGCATGTGCCACACGGAGCAGCTACATGCTTAGTCCTTTCCATTTTATCTCCTGTCCGCCCATGGCTTAAAACACAAACACATAAACAAGTTCAGACAACTGATTGTATGATTCTGGGAATTCTTTGTTTTTTTTCCTTCTCCCTGAGCACCATCCTCTCTCCCCAGACCTTTCTGTCAGGGGCAAGGGGGAGAAGATCGTAGCTCAGCGCTTCAAGGAATGTATCAGGACAGACCACCCACACGAAGGAGGAAGATCCACGGCTCAGTGTCCTTGTTGAGGGGGCAGCCTTCATCCCCTGGGAGGACTGGACAGAAACGCAGCATGGTACCAACCAAGGCCTTCTAAGGAAGAACGGGGATGGGGATGCATTCCTATTTGTGATAGATTGGGACTACACAAGAGAAAGAGGAACTGCCAAATTGCAAACTGTTTTAGGCTGTCCTTTTCCTAAAAATGACATAGAAAGTATTGGCATTAATTGGGAGTTTGGAGGGGATCAGGTTTGACTTTGGACTCCAAGTACTTCATGTTTTGTTCAAATGTGGAGTTCAGGCTTAATCATAAGTCTGCAGCAAACACAAAAGGAGTAGCACATTTTCGAGGTTTTCATCTGTAGACAGTTTAACAACTGTAGGTCTGGGATCTATCCCCTCAAAGAGTAAACCTGCCGCGCCATCTGGTAACTTCAAGGAAGATCAATGGCTTCCTCTGTAGGCGTCAAGGTAGAAAGTTCTTTGGAAGAAAGATCAGTCCAGAGTCAGTGGGCTGCAGCATGCAGGGCAAAGCACTGGCTGAGCCCGGGCTGCCAGTGCTCAAGGCAGAAGTAGGTTTCACGTATTTTGCTCCAAAAACAGAAGGGCAAGCCCTGTGCTTGTGGTAGCTCTGTGCTGCCAGATGCCGTGGGACATAGCAGCACTGGGCACAGTCGGCTCCCGCTACCTTCTCACCAAGATGCTGTTTCCTTCCCAGCCCAGACTCTGTCTCCTGTTGTAAATTGGAACCATTTCTTCTGCCTGAAGCACCAGGGGCTCTGGGTCAGATAGAGGAAGGAAACTACCTCTCCCAGCAGCAGCTGGCAGGCAGGCTTGTGCCCCCTTGGTGCTCAGCTCCTGCCACCTCGGTTGGTTTTGTTTGCAACATGGTAAGAACCAAAGGATCAGAAACTGTTCAATCGAGTGGCTCTGGGGGTCCCTAAGCAGCCCCTCCTGCATTTGCAGACAACTGGCAGCACTTGGAACTGTGTCACAGGACCCAGAGTTGAGCCAGAGCAGTCAACTGTTTAGCCCAATTTGAGGATAAGATTGGAGTCCTCCAGCATCTCTTGGAGAACATTTTCATGAAATGTTACAAGCATCTACGTAAAAATTGACTTAAAATGTTGCTAGTCACTCTGGTATTGATTCTTCTGGTAGTGGACCAGAACCAGAAGCAGCAACAAATTTGACACTGAGCTCCAGAAATCTCAGAGGAATGGGTTTTCTTCCTAGAAATAGCCTGTGTCAGCATTATAGTATCACCAGCAGGGCAGCTTCCTCTGCCCTGAGCCCTGATGAAAACACCAAAAAATCCAGTTTCATGGAAGGCATCTGAGAGAGTGGCAGATGACCCCACCACCACCACCACAAAGAACTGGGAACTAGCTAGGCATGTGCCACCTTAGAATGAAGGGAAAACACCTTCCAAAATGCCATGGAGGCAGTGTGGGAAGATTGGCACCGCATGCCAAGTGTGACCGGCTACAGTGGAGCTCATTGGCACGTGGGCGGGGTGGGTGGATAAGTCGCTGGCCCCATCAGGGCCAAGTGCAAACTGTCTTCTGGCTCTCTCCCTTCTGAAGCCTAGACAGGGAAAACCCCTGTTCTGGTGGCTTTTAAGTCCCCCAAACCAGTTGTTTCTGTGGCACTAAACTTTAAACAGGAAATAAGCTCGTTTTTGAAGTTCATGCCTGTTGCCTTGGGTAAAGTTTCAGAGAAATGGGGATAGGGTGGAAATACCTAGGGTGCCGTCCTCCCAGGGAGTCATGCTCCGACCCACATTCGGGTTTTCTGTCATTGTGCTACACTTGTTCTTTGCCATGTGCCTGGTGTATGCATGGGTGGGAGTGAGAGAGAGTGGCCTCAGTCATCCTGAGACGGGCTCCCCTTCTGCACTGATGCCCACATCTCCTCAGCAAGGCTGCCCAGATGAGGATCTGTGCCAAGGGGCTTTTGGGATCACCTCTTGCCTCTCCCCCTGCCTTAATTATTGTTTGTTCCCAGGGCCACGTGTGCTCATCTCAGAGGTGGAATCCCAGTTGTTTTGGACTGCCATGTGTGCCTCCTGGTGATGGCTGGCATGTCTGCGGTGGTGGGTCACAGAGTGTTTTGTCACATCTTGGTCTGGTCTTGATCAGTCTGGTTCTAACCCACTTGCTTTCATGGGTGTTGAGATGTTCTGGTTTCTGTCCATTATGTGATGTTCTTATGGTGCTTGCTCCAGGAGAAGGCAGTGGAAAGGGAGGTGTGTGGATGGAGCGGGGAAGCAGAGGGTACAGAAGCTCAGTGGGCAGCATTCTGCAACGTGGGGAGTCTGCGTCTTTGAGCTTCCATTGGACTGAAGACAGGAACAAGGGCAGCAACCCCTCGGGGTCAGCTCAGACTGAGCATGGCAGGGAGGGGAGAGCTGGGCCCGGGAACTACTACTGAGGGCTTAAAAACAATGAGTTGTTTTAAGGGTTTTTGCCACCCAGTCAGGCATGACAGGTAGCATGTCTGTCTCATGCCAGAACTTGGCCTGGAACCAGTAGCCAGGGTGGCCAGTGCCCGAAGGAGATGCACATCTCGGCCAGAAAGCCCTCCCCATGTGCTCTGAGCTGACCAAGCAAGGGTTTCCCAGTAGAACTCCTTTGTGGAAGCAAGAGCACAGGCCAGGGGACCAGGAGAACTGGATCCCAGGGTCTGGGGGGCCTGTAATTCACCACAGGATGGAACGAGGCCTGATCAACCTCCTCTAGGTCATCCAGGGTGGGCTGACCCCAGCGATGTTGGCGGGGGGTTGGGGGGGCAGCAAAAATGACTTGATTCCAGTGCATTGCTGGTATCACTGCAGGCATAGAGGACTGATGACCTGTTCTGTGATCACACGGGAGCTCAGGGCTTCTGGCACAGTCCATGGGGAGAGATCATCCAGGTCAAGGTGATGGCTCTGGGAGGGACTCCCTCCTGCCTCACCCTGTTCTGACAGGTGCTCCCTTGCAGATCCAGGTACCTGGTAACCCATTTCTCTCTTCTGCTTCCTACCTGACAAGTCATCAGGTTTACCAGATACAGGAAAACATTCTCTTTGGATAGGAAATAAGACACAAAAATAACTATTTTCAAATAGTTGATTACATCCTACAAAGACAGTCTAGCATCATGTGGGAGCAAGAAGGCTGCACCTGGATCTAAGGCAGCCACCAGGACTGCAGCCATCTCAGCAGTGCCATCAGCCCCTTGTCTGATGGAGGAGTGTGGGGACCACAGCCATTGAGGGCATGGTGCCTGGTGTCCCAGGCAGATAGTGTGTGTCATCATTAGTTGCTGCCTCTTTCTTTCCATGCTGAAGTTCTCCCAGAATACCTGGCCTGTGGTGAGAGTCTGTAATTCAATGCCTTTGAGGGACTTAAAGAGATTCTGCCTTTTCCCCCTGCTTTCTAAATCCTTAAAAGTTACACAGCTTGAATCCCCTTATAGGTTAGGTGTGTGCACTTTTGTGGCCCCTAGTGCTCTCCTTGTTTCACTTTAGAGGTCGCCTTATGCTCTGGGGAAGGCAGGATCCTGGTGTCTGGTCCCCTGTGCAAGAGACTTGCAAGGCCAGCGCTGGGAAGATACTGGGAGGAGACCCCAACCAGCCTGGTAGAGGCGTGTAAGGGCCATGGCCTGTCAGTTTCTCTCCTGAGGTCTAGCTTGTTCCTGTTTGGGGTTTACTGTTTATTTGTATTTTCTTTTTCTCTTATTTAAGAACTAAGCCAAATGAAAAAAGGTGGAAATGAATTTCTGAGTGGCTAAGATGAGCATTCTGTCATTGCAGTTACCATGTTTTGTGTTTCTTGGGCTGGGGGTATGGATTTGGTGGAGCTTTACCAGGATCGTGATCAGAGGCTCGCCCTGCTCCCTCCAGGCTGCCATGGGCCCCCAGAATGATTTCAGCTGAGGCTGGATCTCAGCCATTCAGCTCTTGGGTCCCTTCTCTGTACCTCACAGGCCCTGGTGAAAGATCGGTTTGAGATCACGGGCATTGTTCAGCTCATGCTCTTATTTCCTCTAAAATAAAGAAGGATCTCCACAGATCTTTCAAGGTGAGTTGTGAATCTCAACAGAGCCGTGTTGTAAGGCCTTCTCTCTGTAGACAGAAATCTCTTCACTGGGCAATTCAGAGAGTTCAGAAGGAGGAGGAAGCTTTTCTGTGGCTTTGGAGTCCATGTCTTACTTTATAAAGAACAAACCTCATTTGAAATATGAAAACTTAGTCGAGTGTGAGAAAATGTTAGAGAAGACAGGATTTTTCCTGTAGCTTTTAGAATGTAGAAATAAATACAGCTGGTGGGGGTGAATGGCCTTTTTTCCCTCAAAGCCTCAAATTCCGCTTTGCACTTGAGTGACTTCATGTGGTGTGAAGGACTCTTGCCATCTCTGGAGTGGACACCCAGGTCGGTCCTCAGCACTTCCCCACCACTCTGAGAATATAGACACCCCCAACTACCCCCCACCCAAAACAAAAGCTTCAGAATAACCAGTGTACCGCCTCTTGTTTCAGTGCTGAATAGCAGGCTACTTCCTTTACTGTCAGCTACAAAAACCAATTGTAAGATGCTCTACAAGTAAGGAAGGCCCCCAAATGCTGGATGGAAGCCTCATCCACACAGTGGGCCACACAGCTACAATTGGTCAGTGGCAGGGACAATGCTGGAAACCCCTAGCCAACTCTGTCACACTCCAAGTTTAGGCTTACAGTGAAAATGTGTTTGCCCACAGCCTTGTCCAAGCCTCCTTTATAATACCTCTGCCTAGAAGCAATATTATTTAATAAGATTAATTTAAATTTTCCAAATATGCTGCTATGAAGACAAGAATAATCTTTAGACAGGACTTAGCTTTGGAGGTTCCCTGATATGTATTTTGGCTCTTTGAGATGAGGGCAGAATATGGAATATAACAAATGGTCTCTTGCTCAATTTCGGTTCGTTATTTTCAGATTGTTTTACTGTATCTTACAGTTTTCTTTCATTTTATGGGTTCCTTTCTCCAGGCCTCTTTTTCCACATTAGGGTTTTAAAAATGCTCAGGACACGGTTCTCGTCATCCGTGCACTTACTGTTTTCGCTAGGGTTTGTGCAAGACATCTGCTACTTGCGTCTCCTTTTAATACCAAAAGCTGCTACATTTGGTGACCAGAGGGAGGGCTTGGAATTGGTGCTTTGCAGGATGGCAAGCTGGGCCTCACACCTTGAGGTGACCTTTCCCAAGGCATGTGGTTTGAATTCTTTCAGAGTTCGAATTTGTAAAAGGGATTGTTTTGTTTGGAGCTGCTGCTTTCTTTCCTCTGTCCTCTCTTACCCAAACCCTGAAGTTAGAGCTGCTTGGAAGAGTGGAATATTGTGATAGAACCACAAGCACTTCCTCTGAACTGAAATAAAAAATAGGCCCATTTTACTGACTTTGTCTAGGGAAGATAGTTTTATATTTTTTAAAAAAAAGAAGACACTTGTCTTTTACCCAGCAGGCACTTTAGGGCCTGCTCCTGGGCCGGCTCCACTGTTCTCTCCAGCCTTGTCTAAGCTCCCCTCTCATAGGCACCGGCTGCTGCTTCTCAGCTCTGCTGCTGGAGGGGACACTGCAGAACCACATCCTGGAGGTGGTCAGGGTGGCGCGGCCGGGGCGACACCGCTCCACTGGCAGGGCCAACCATGTGCCGTAACCAGAGGTGCTGCCTGGGTGTGTGGCTTTCCTTTGGAGGTGGTGAGAAGGTTCTCGGAGGCAAAGTTGAGACTCAGGCAACTAAAAAGAGGTGAGAGCAGGGAATGGCGGTTAGAAGGATTCGTCTCTCTCTGTTTGATGAACTTCACCGTGCTTGCCATTAAAGTGTGGCATCAAAGCCGTATGCCATACCAGCTGCTCGGGATGTCACACTCCTGCCCTGAGGAGCAGCCTCGTCCTTGGAGTGTTGAACCCCCTGGTCGGTGAGTGGAGGCCTTCCCTCGGGGGTGGCCACTCTCGGGAAGGACTGAGCACTACGCAGAAGCTCTGCCTGTCACCAAGATTGGCATTGTCATTGCATTTTTGTGCAGGACCGAAATGAAAATCCCTTCTTTGAATTAGTGAGCCTTGGGGGTTTTTCAGTTTCTTTTACTTATCCTAATGGCTGGTTCCGGCTGCTCAGTGTTTCAGAAAATAGTTAAGAGCAGTCACTTTATTCTTAGGCATCTTTCTTTCTCTCCAGAGAGAAACCCCACTCAAAGGATCTTATTTATTCTTTGCACTTGCTTGTGATTCCAACAATCAAGAAAATGTGGTGAGAAGAAAACTACTGGAGCCACTGAGAAGCAGCAAACGCATTTCTTTGCTTTGGTTAAGCAGCTCAGCACTGGCTGCAGGGGACCCTGGCTCCTGAACTAGCTGAGGATGACCAAGGAAGGCTTCAAGTCACTCTCCCATCTTTTTGTCCCTTACCCAGTTATCTTAAGGGAGTCAGAATTAGAAGAATCCTGGTTTATTATTCTTTATCTGGGAGTCTTTTTTCTGGAATAGTTTGCTCCTTTGATTCATCCAAATATTTATTGGTGGTTTGCTCTGTGTCAAACACAGTGGACAGTGTGCAGGGCAGGCTGGGCCCGAGGGGACAGTGGTTCCACCCAGGTAAACGTTTGAGTGATGGGCATGTGCTCCATCCATGAAGACTTCTCTTCCCTGCAGGAAGAGGACTTGCTCTTCTAGTTGTTCTCCAGAGTCGCAAGCATTGTCTAGTACTGTCCCCTGATTTTCTGAATATGTTGGCTGAGCTTGAGCAAGATTTCTGACTCTGATTTTTTTTTTTTCCCTGCATGAAGTTTACTGGCCTGTATGTGCATTAAACTGTGCCTGTGGCCACTAAATTTTGGGGTTAACTGGTCCAGATTTTTTTTTTTTTTAATCAGTAAAAATGGGGATTTAAAGTCAGATCTTGTAAGTTTGGCCTTTCCCTTCCTTCCTAACTTCCTTTCAAGAAAGGCTCTCTGGATACCTAGTATTCTATATTTATATGGCTCCATTTCTGTTTCAGGAAAAGGGGGGTAGGGAGGAAAGCAGAGACAGAAGCCGCGTTCCAGACCCTCTCCTTAGCTGAGCTACAAGTCTCCTGCAGACCTTGAAGGCCAGCAGCTAGGCACATGTGAGGAAGGGGTTAAAGCCAATGCTGAGAATTTTTTTTTTTTTTTTTTTTTGTATCTGAATGATAATTCTGTAAAAATAATGTGGGGGTGGGGGGAGACAGGGAGGGTGTTGTTCAGGGTGTGTGTGTATGTGTGTGTGAGCGTGTATTTTTTTTACAGTGGCTGTCAGATATTTTTCACAATATGTTTAATAATCAATGCTTTAAAAAGCAGTGGTATCCTATAAAGTGGAAATTTAGGTTCCAGAGCATTGGATGTGAAGTGTAGGTTATGTCATGGTGCGGTGTCCTGCCACTGATGAGGGACAGTGGGACCTGGGAGGTTGACAGCACCATGGGAGGAGCAAGCTGTAGGCAAACAGCGGACAGACCCACGTCTAAAGCAGGCCAGCCTGTGTTTTCATTTCAAATGGGATACAGTATTTTTTTAATAAGGAGCCATACTTTTTTTTAAAAGTTTGAGATCTGAATGTGATTTCTAATTGTATCAGACGTTAATGTTTTAAAGCTATAACAAAGTTTAAAATTTCTACTTTTTGTTTTTCATTTATTTTAACTGTTCTTTTATCTATTAAAATTGTTGTATGTGGATGGGGAAGTTTTGTTTCTCCTCTTAGCATTTGTTTCTATAACCAGAAATAAAATTATATATTAAAAAAATGACACCAGAGTTCTATGTGGTCCTTGTGAGTGGGTGGC
The DNA here is from genome assembly GCF_000696425.1 of Galeopterus variegatus. Classification (NCBI taxonomy): domain Eukaryota; kingdom Metazoa; phylum Chordata; class Mammalia; order Dermoptera; family Cynocephalidae; genus Galeopterus; species Galeopterus variegatus. Next base: position 169,796 of record NW_007728445.1, on the reverse strand, counting down.
TGCTGAGGGACAGATGGATGGATGGACAGACGGATGGATGGACGGACAAATCGATGGATGGATGGATGGATGGATGGACAGACGGCCTGGACACATAGACCCCCCTGAGGTGCTCAGGAGGCCAAAGGGCAGCTACCGCGGGGATATGCTCTCTCCCATATGTCCTGGGAACTCCATTCCTGGGAAGAAGTAGATTGACAAAGGAAACCATTTGTGTAGGTACCTGTGACTCCGGTGCTCAGCAACCCTCCCGGGAGTTCTCTGAGTGTGAGTTTGCAGCTCCAGGAATATGAAGACAGCTCTTATCCGCCCCTCAGATATGGCAAGGGAGGAACCAGCCGAGCCATCCTTCTGCTCCTGGGCACACAGGTACCCACAGCTCCCTGGGACTTCCTGCTGGCACTTAGCAAAATGAGAATTCCTACCCATCTTGTGCATGTTTTCTCTGAGGCCACCTTATTTGTGATGGGGTTGGGGGTATGCAACATAGCAAACATGCTTGGGCAGTGACTTTCAAGTCAGCCCTGGGTTCAAGTTCCTGCTCTGCTACTTACCAGCTGTGGGACCTTAGCCTGTGACATACTATTTATTCCCATGTAGAATGGGCAGCCCCACCTCACAGACACCCTGTGGATTCAGCGAGGTGGTGCCAGGTACCTGGCAGAGTGCTCTGGGCATGTCACATGCAATGAAATTGGCCACCATCTCTTCTCAGAGCCCCCATATTTACAAGATGACATGTGGGCGTTACACCTGCAGACTACTTCTGACTTGGGGTTTTATAAAAATGTGGGTTTGTCACTGTCAAGGTTCCACAGTGTACAGGTGACTCATTATCTCATTCGCCTCAATAGATAAGTTGTGTGTTTCAGATTTCAGTGGTCCACAGTTAAAAATTGAACACCTCTGCTTTCCTTCTGGTGACTCCATTTCCATTGTAAGTCTGACTGCAAGCATTAACCATAACATTAGATGCATTATATTTTAAGATTTTAGCCAATAGCAAGCATGAGTGAGAATAATCAGTTTCCTCCACGGAGCTGCATTGGCTAATTAGCATCTCTTTTTTGTAAATTTTTTAGCTTCTTAAATTTTGTGTTTTATTAGGACAACCATATTTCACTAGTGAGACTTAAAATAACATTTTACACAAATGTAAATTTTGTAAGAAACAGGTCAAATATCTTCAGTGATACTGCTTGGGGTGCATCTCAGTGTGGGGAGAGCGTGATTCCCGGCACTTAGGTAAGTCCTCAGGGAAAGTTAGCTACTGTGTGAAGCTAGGTGTATACCAACAAGAAGTGAGTGCATCTCCTCCCCAAAAGACTGTGCACTGCAGCTCTATTTATTATTGCCAAAATCTGGACACAAACCAAATATTCATGAAAGAAAATAAAGGTAAATACTGTATGATTCCATTTGTATGAAGTGTAAAAAGACTAATCTCTGGTGAGCAGAGTGAGGACAACAGTTACCTCTGGGGGAGGGGAGTGGGCATGGGCTGCGAGGGGCACAAGGGAGCCTCCAGGGAGTTGGAAATGGTCTCCCACTGACAACAACCGTGACAGGAGAGTTTATACCGTGGAAATTATCAAAACACAAATCAGTCCCCCACCCCCTAACAGAGCCAGTTGTTAAACATTTACCAGTTTACTACTGGTTTACAGAAATGTAAAAAATCATTAAGTTCATTTAAGATTTGTACACTTTACATATGTTTTGCCTTACTACATATTAAATATTAGCATGCAGTAGGCTTTCCGTAGACTGCTGTTAGACTTCTTGCTGTGTTACGGAGATGCAAGAAAGGATTACTCAAAGCAACATGAAGGCAATGAGAAGCCCGAAGGGACTGCACCTCAGCAACTCCTGTTAGGAGAAAACTGGGTACAGCCCTGATTCAAACTTAGCTTCTGTTTTTTATTGTAAAGACAAGGAAGTTTCACAAGAAAAATCAGTTGATTCAATTATTTCAAAAAGACACAAAGACATAGGCAGTGTTACAAAAGTTATCTATGGCTAAGTATAGCTTAAACAATGGAAACTAGTAACATCGTTAAAATTAACAACATGACATTCCAAAGTACAATTTATGAAAAACTAAGATGATCAAACTGTGATCGTTACCTAAAACATAACTTCTCAAACGATTTAAGCAAAAGTTACATTCTTATGATTAAATCTAAGTATAATTGTCTCTAAAGTTTCCACTGACAAACAGCTGGCCCTTAGCAAACATTTTTTCACATTTTTCCCTACAGGAATTCTTTAAAATCTCTTAACAGGATTGGTATGTCAACCACCTGTTAGCTCTAAAATCATTAAAGTATACAATCCCATACCTAAGCAGTGATGAGAGTTGATTAGATGGGCTGTTGCCTGCTAGCTGTGGGCTTTTGCGCCCTGGCCAAGGACTTTTGTCCCATACATGCATTACCTAAAAATCAAATGAGAACCAAGATTTCAAACCCTCTGCAGACTACCCATAACCAGTCTTCTTTGCCAGTTCCCTTCCTCTTCGAGCTGCCACTCTTCAGGGTTCTGGGGCTGTGCACTGCACGCCCTGTGCCCCCTGGGCAGAAGCTCCCACAGCCTCGCTCCTCATCAGTGGGCTCCCTGCTCTTCATCCTCAGCACAGCCACCCTCAAAGAGCTCCACTGGGCACCAGAGGGCATCTCAAAACCCTGTCTGGGATTCCCACAGATGACTGCCTGGGCCCTGCTCTCTTCCTCCTTTCCTTTCCCTGTATCCAGGCGCCTTAGCGCTTGCCCCTTCAAGGCCTAACTTTGACCCACACTGTGGAAAGAACATGATCCCCATTCACTGCTCTATTCCCCAGAACCTAAAGCAGTGCCTAGCACAGGGAGGGACTCAATTATTGTTTGTTCATGGAATGAAGGACTCTTTCCACAAACTCCCTCCTCCTTTTCTGCCCCAATACCAAGTGAATAGCACCACCCGGTGCCCACACCAGAAACCTGCTTTGCCCTTGATTTTTCCCTGTCCCTCCTCCTGCCCCTAAATCCGTCAAGCACCACGTCCTACAAATAAATCCAACTCCTGAATGGTTCCTAAATCTGCCTACTTCTCCAGCAACCTCCCTCTCTCTCCTAGACCACAACTGCACCAGCCTTTCTCTCTCCCTCCCTCCCTAACCACTTCATTCTCTTCCTGGTAGCCAGAGGTCAGGTCCCCCTCAGGTCTATTTAGATCACAGCAAGCAGGTCTTCACTCTGCCTTCCACACCTCACCCCTTGGTCTGGACACCCTCTAGGCTCCTCTTAGACTCCAGTCCCCTTGGAAAGCCTTCCTTCTCCTGTACGATCCCCACCCAATTCAAGCTGTAAGGGCGTTTATTATGCTGGAGTGTCGCCCTGCGTCTCCATGCAGCCTGCAGTTTAGAGGTACTTATCGCTAGGGCAGGACCGAGCACATCCTGGGCACTCAACACGTTTTTTAGAATTAACAGAAACTGACCCTCCCGCTCTGAACCCGTTGCCTCATCTGTAAAATAGAGATAGTAATATCCCACAATTATGGTGGTGATTGAAAAAGATTTTTTAAAGCAGTACGTTACAACCCATGAGGGGTGCTAAATAAATGGGAGCTGAAGAAACAAAAACGAAACTAAGAGCCGCAGCTGTTCCTTGCAAACTGCTGCACGCTAACCCCGGCCGACAAGTCGCAGAGGCTGTACTTTGCACAGCGTCCCGCGCACGGCTGTGCTCATGACACTGAAACTAGAATTGGGACGATGGCACTTTGGGGCCAGTGACGCCTCCTACGGCCCCAGGCGCCCCGTTTCCACTGGGAGCAGTTCCAGGGACAAGAGGCTCTGAGACCCTGAGGTCGCGGGCAGCCGAGGGGCCCAGCTCTCGGGACTCGGCGGCCGCAAGGAGCTGATCGCGACCCGCGGCCCCGCCCCGCCCCGCCCCGCC
>NW_007728445.1:113421-164876 GCF_000696425.1 Galeopterus variegatus | reverse complement strand
CCGGCGGTCCTCCCACGTGACGCGGCACGTGACGCGACCCGGAAGCCGGCGGCACCTCCGCGGAGGCCCGTTCCGTTAACGTGAGGCGGCGTCCGAAGCGGGCCCGGCAGGGCTCCCGGGGTCTCAGCGGCTCGAGCGCGCGGAGCCCGGTCTCCGGACGGCGGCGGTGGGATGTTCACGGCGGGAGCGGAGAGTCTGCTCCACCAGGCCAGGTGCGGGGAGCCGCGGCCCGGGCGTCCCTCCCCGCGCCTCTTCCCTGCGGCGCCTGCGGCTGGGGCTCGCAGAGCGGAGGCCGTGTGCCGGAGACTTGGGGGACGGGGGCGGAACAAGGTGGGTCCCCGGAGGAGGGGACACCTGAGCAGGAATTTGAAGGTAGCAGAGGTTTCTGTGATTATAGTGAGCAAGGTCTTTAATGTAGATTAAGTTCTCACGTCTATGAATAGGACAAAAATCTCTGGTCAAAATAACCTTTGAAAAATCTCCTAGAAAGAGATACGGAGATATTCATTGTGGATATGCAGCACCGTCTCCCAGTAAGTCCAGCACAGTCTGCCTCTCCTTCAATACTGGACAGATACTAGTTCATTTGACGTTAGGGACTATATTAAATAAAAACTCCTAGCATCTCACTCAGTATGTGACATGCTTACTCCAAAGAGCTTACCAGGAGACAAAGACTGAAACCCACTCAGAACTTCATTCCCAGCTCACATTCTACTCAAGGATGAAAGACAAAAGGAATAGCCCTCACTATTTAAATTTTTTTTTTTTCCTTTTTGTCGTTTTTACTGACCGGTAACAGGATCGCAACCCTCGGTGTCGCGCCCGTACCGGGGACCGGCAACGGGATCGTAACCCTCGGTGTTGCACCCGCACCGCGCTCAGCCAGTGAGCGGGAACCGGTCTCCACATGGGATCCGAACCCTCGGAGGGAGCGCCGCCGCGCTCCCAAGCGGCGCACTCTCCAGTGTGCCACCGGGCCGGCCCTTAAATTCTTATTCCTGTCTCTTTGTCTTCGGTTAATTTAAAAATATATCTAACTCTAAATCCTAACTATCACACCTTAGACTAAATTTCCCTTACATTTGAATGAGACTCCTAAAAGCAATTGATTTCAGTTCTCCTGGAATAATAAAATCAGAAAGGTGTTTTTTTTTTCCTTTTTTGTCTTTTTTACTGACCAGTAACGGGATCGCAGCCCTTGGTGTTGCGCCCACACCGCGCTCAGCCAGTGAGCGGGAACCGGTCTCCACATGGGATCCGAACCCTCGGAGGGAGCGCCGCCGCGCTCCCAAGCGGCGCACTCTCCAGTGTGCCACCGGGCCGGCCCTTAAATTCTTATTCCTGTCTCTTTGTCTTCGGTTAATTTAAAAATATATCTAACTCTAAATCCTAACTATCACACCTTAGACTAAATTTCCCTTACATTTGAATGAGACTCCTAAAAGCAATTGATTTCAGTTCTCCTGGAATAATAAAATCAGAAAGGTGTGGTGTTGTAAATTATGGGACTGATGGATCACTAAATCCCAGCGAGAGAGGAACCAGTTTAGATAATCACCAAATTTATCTTGTGGGGCACTGGGTGATGGAATCGCATTCCTCCCACAACACCCGGCTTTCTCTACTAAATAGGGATTTCCCCCTGTCCAGCAGTCATGCTTTTGTAGCTCAGAGAAGCACTTCGTTGTCCCTTGACAGTTGCTGACGTCCTCTTTGTTTAGGGAGATCCAAGATGAGGAGCTACAGAAGTTCTGTTCCCGGATCAGTAAGCTGCTGCAGAAGAATGACTTGGGGCCTGATGTGGTCGACTCCCTTCAGAGGCTTTTCCTCATTGTCTCAGCCACAAAGTATAACCGAAGGTGAGTGTAACACAGTGGCCCATGGGGTGCCCTCATCCACACCGAGATTGGTGCAAATGTTCCTTTGTCGTTTGAGTCCTATGTCCACTTAAACTAGTGCTGAAGGTTCTCACATATGAAATGCTCTATCCACCTGCCAGAGGGACCCAGGCAGCTCTCTGGGGTGCTGGGTGCTCTTGCCATGGGTGTGACGTGTCACCCGCCTGCCGGGATCTCACCTTCCAGGCTGGAGAAGACCTGTGTGGACCTGCTGCAGACCACCCTCTGCTTGCCTGCATGCCCCGAGCAGCTCCAGGTTCTCTGCACCGCCATCCTGAGAGAGATGTCACCCTCCAACAGCCTGACCCTGTCCTGTGACCACACGCAGAACACCCGGCAGCTGAGTCTGGTGGCCTCTGTGCTCTTGGCGCAGGTAAGGTAATTGTCACCGCTTCAGTTGGCTGTCTTACCCCAGGTGGTCCTGGGGCTTCGGGAGAACCCGACAGGCTGGCCTTCGCCCCCATGTGTGTGCCAGTGTGCTGCGTGGGCTCTCACGGCCTGGGTTCCCATTCCCTTCAACAGTTTTTATCACTGCCTTACTTGGGCCAGGATGCCTGGTACTCAGATTTGTCTGGAGCAAGCTGGAACCTGCCTGTTCCTGCTCCCCTTCTTCCTGTCTTCCCCCATCCCTTGGAAAGTCTAAGTCAGGCCGCAAGGTCTGGGCTGCTTTGCTGACATTCCTGGACATGCGTAGGGTGGCACTGATGATGCTGGTAGAGTGGCAGCCTTCACAATTGGACAGTGCCCTTTGTAAGTGTTTTCACACCTGATGACTGGTTGCTGTGAGAGGAACTCAAGAGAGGAAATGGATTTTAGTTTATAAGTGACATCCTTGGTAGAGCGAGCAGAGAAGTCTGTGCTCTCAGTAGCCGTTTTGAAGCACCTGCCTGCACCACTCCTGTCCCATTTGTAAGTACTTCTGGAAGGACCAGGGGCAGCCTTGTCCTTTGGCGACTAGGAGGCCCCTGGGGTGCACATGGTGACAGGCAGTGGCTCAGGCCCCTCATGGTACTGAGCAGCAGCCCTGAGTCCAGGCACAGTTGCCTTTAAAATTGTATGAAAGTATGGGCCAGCCTGGTGGCGCACTGGAGAGTGCGCCGCTTGGGAGCGCGGCGGCGCTCCCGCCGAGGGTTCGGATCCCATGTGAAGACCGGTTCCCGCTCACTGGCTGAGCGTGGTGCGGGTGCAACACCAAGGGTTGCGATCCTGTTGCCGGTCCCCTCCCCGGTACCGGCGCGACACTGAGGGTTGCGATCCCGTTACCGGTCAGTAAAAAAGACAAAAAGGAAAAAAAAAATTGTATGAAAGTAGAAAGAGCCACATAATGAACACCCTGCCTCCAGCCCCTCCTCTGCCCCCCATTCCCAAATCACTTAGAAACAAATCCCAGATATCTTAACATTTCTACCTACTTCTTTGTGTCTTGGGCCGGCCCGGTGGTGCACTGGAGAGTGCGCCGCTTGGGAGCGCGGCGGCGCTCCCGCCGAGGGTTCGGATCCCATGTGAAGACCGGTTCCCGCTCACTGGCTGAGCGTGGTGCGGGTGCAACACCAAGGGTTGCGATCCTGTTGCCGGTCCCCTCCCCGGTACCGGCGCGACACTGAGGGTTGCGATCCCGTTACCGGTCAGTAAAAAAGACAAAAAGGAAAAAAAAAATTGTATGAAAGTAGAAAGAGCCACATAATGAACACCCTGCCTCCAGCCCCTCCTCTGCCCCCCATTCCCAAATCACTTAGAAACAAATCCCAGATATCTTAACATTTCTACCTACTTCTTTGTGTCTTTCTTAAGGATAGGGACTCATCTTTCCTTCCCTGACAGTGTATTTGTGGAAGAGATTGGGTGGGTTTCTGTGGGCCCCACAGCCTGGACTAAGTGCCTGCCTCAGGAGTGGGGTCCCCCCTCCCTCTGTCCTCAGTGTTTCTGCACACTTCATCCAAGGGGCTTAATCCAGGCTGGGGGGTTCTGCCACATCTGCGGCCAGGTGCTTGTTCATCCTTCCTGTCCCGCTGTGACAGGAGCAGCTCTGGACGCTCAGCGTGTGAATGGAGTGACTCGTTAGGGGCTGCAACAGGCTGCTTTCTGTAAGAGGCACTTGGCTGCCTCTGCTCTTTGGTCACCCGGTGGTGCAGTGTGTGCACAGAGGGCACAGTGAGACAGGACTCGCCCTCTGTTCCTCTCTTTGCCAGTTTTCAGAGCCACGAGCTGGCTTGCACCACACCACAGGCAGCAGCGGGCACTGTTTTGGTTTTGGTGTCAGGAGGAGCTGGTGGGCGTCAGCGTGTTTGGGGTCTCGTGCTCCATGGCTGCTGTCATCCTAATGGGTGCTCGGCTCCTCTACTCCAAAGCCCCGGGAGCCTCCACAGGGTGCCCTGAGGCACCTTACGATGACCCCGGTAGTGCTGGGCTTGCTGCCTCGGGGGTATGGAAAGACAGCCCAGCTCGTCTGCTTCTTTTCCTGCCCTGACCTGGGACCAGCTTCTTGTTCAAAGAACTGTCACTTCTTATACTGGAAAATTGGAAGGGGATTGCTAAGCATGTGGGCTACGGAGTCATGTGCAGCCATTTAAAGACTGATATTTTACTCTATCACTGAAATTCTATTTTACCTGCTTGATTTAAAGAATGTACCTGATACATAAAACTGAAATTCAGCAAGCTGCATGTCATGGCCCCCAGGCTGAGAATGTGGACTCCGTCAGGCGGCCAGGCAGTGTGGTGTGCCCCGTATGAGAGTGTGCAGTGGGCAGGTGTCAGCAAACAGCCGTGCCCTGGAAGACAGGGGAAGGTGAGCCCTTGTGTCAGACGAGGATCAGGCTCAGCCTCACCATCTCTGTCGCTTACTGCTGTCTGGCTCTGAGGTAGCTGGAACCCTGAGCCTTACACTCACACCAGTGGCCCCTGCCAACCCGACTCTGAACCCACATGGGGAAGTCTTCCTCTGTGTCGTGTTAGGGTTTCTGCTGTGTGTCCCTTGAGAACTAATGAAGACAGCATGTCCTGCAGCTGTGGCCAGGTCCACAGCAGCTGCTACTGTGTTTTTAGTATTAAATCAGCTGAGTTCCCACCCCTTCCCGCCTTGGTGATGAGACTCCCTGGATAGGGAGGCTACAGGCTGGCGCAGGGACCTCTCTGCACTGTGCTGGGCAGGCTGGGCTCAGTGTCCTCCTTCCCACCCCCCTAAACAGGGGTCTTGAGAACTGATGTTCTCAAGGGGTTTCTTGCAGACTTTTGCAATGGGGGCAAGAGGTGATCTCACTTCTGCACTCAGGGCATGTCAGTGCTTCAGCACTTGGCCTGTTTGATTTGAAGGGTGACAGAAGAGAGGAGGTCAGAACCATGGGCCAGCATGTTCTGAAGGCCCTAGAGAGCCGGCAGCCCGAGGGGCCCAGTGTCAGACACCTCCTTCCCATCCTGTCGAAAGTGGTCAGCCTGGCCCCAGGCACCCTCCGGGAAGGTATGTGGGGCCCCTTCCTGAGAGGCCTGGGCAAGGACTGGCCTCCCCAGCTCCTTTCCTAAGGTGTCCCATGCATGGGGTGGCATGGAGAAGGCAGGTCAGGGAGTCTGGTGAGCCCCACAGCTGCTCTGGGTTGCGTCTAGGGAGGACTGAGTGTGGGGACTCTACAGGTCCCCATTGGGAGCAGCTGCCTGTTCTATGAGAAAGATCTTCTGGCATCAGGTGGGGCTGGGAGGCCCTGGATTTAACCATTACCCCCAGCGTGGTCCCCTCTGCTCTCTGCAGACCAGACCAACCTGCTCAGCAAGAGGCTGGTCGACTGGCTCCGCTACGCCAGCATCCAGCAAGGGCTCCCGCACACCGGGGGCTTCTTCTCCACACCCAGAGCCCGGCAGGTGAGACCAGAGCTGCTTTGGTACCTCAGGGACCCAAGAATCAGAAACCTCCTTCTGTGCTGCTGGCAGGTTCCCATTGACTCCTGTCCTTCCGCCTGGTTCCATGATGACCCCTCACTTCCTGCCTCCACTGCTGCGGGAGGGTCAGGCGGGGTCACTGCTCTCCCCCCAGCCTTGTGTGTCTTTGGGGATCTGTGGTCTGTGGCAGACCTGTGACATGCATCTAACCAGGGATCAGCGCAGCATTTTAGCATCTCACAGAGGGTGGGCCACTGCCCAGATCTACAAGGATATGGATCCTTACATGATGCCAGGCATTACAACAGGGCGGGGCAGTGCAGATCCCGGGCTTCACATCCCTGGGCCATGCTCGAGCTCACGTTCATGGAGAAGGAGGGGATCTTCTGCACCCTTCTGAGTAGCTGTGAGCCTGTCAGCTTTCTTCTTGGCTTCAGCACCCCCTGCCTACCCCAGCCCAGAGAGCCCTGTAGTCCCACCTGTGTTTCCTCCCACAGCCAGGCCCCATCACCGAGGTGGATGGGGCAGTGGCCACAGACTTCTTCACGGTGCTCTCCACGGGCCAGCACTTCACGGAGGACCAGTGGCTGAACGTGCAGGCCTTCTCCATGCTGCGGGCGTGGCTTCTGCATAGCAGCCCTGAGGACCCCAGTGCCCCAGATGCAGGTGTGCCAAGGGTGGGACGAAGGTGGCATCCAGGTCAGATGAGGGTAGGAGGCAGGTGGGCCTCAGTGGGACACGGGTACACCCCGGGTCAGGTGCAGGTACATTGGGAGTCAGGCGCGGGTGAGAGGCCAGGCAGCAGAGACCAGCTGCCTCGGAGCTGAGCTGAGAACACTGCCTGGCATCGTGGGCCTCCTGGCTGAGCCTTCAAAGGCCGTGGGATGCCCTTCTAAGATCCATGGGCGACCCTCATGTGATGCGCAGGAGAAGCCAGAGTAGTCATGTAAGGCGGACCCCCATAAGATAACTGGGACAACTTCACTGGATTTCTCGTCTACAGACCTTCAGTTTATAGAAAGTAAAACCAACTAGCAGTCTGTACGCTCTGTGTACTTGTTGTAGGCAGAAAACTTGACTACATTTGAGTGTTCAGTGCTGGGGAAAGCAGCCAGGGCGGGTTGTGGGCCCTGGGGGCTTGGCGTTGCCAATAGTGACTCGCCTCATGCCCTCCGGGAGGCTTCGTTTTTGGAGCCGCATCCCCGCCCTGCTGAGCGTTCTGTTCTCCCACAGATGACAAGTCAGAGATGGAGGGCTCCACCCTGTCTGTGCTGTCCGCCACCTCCACTGCCAGCCGCCTGCTGCCCCCCCGGGAACGGCTGAGGGAGGTGGCCTTCGAGTACTGCCAGCGCCTCATCGAGCAGAGTAACCGGCGTAAGTCCCTGGCTGAAGCTGGACCCTGCTCCAGGGTGCTGTCCCCCAGGCTCGACTCCTCCCATGGAGTGAAGCAGATGTTCACTGAGTTGCTGCCCAGCAGAGGCTGGGGTCCCCAGGTGGTTAGTTTCGGGCAGGGGTGCTTTTTGTTTCTGAGAGTCAACCCCAGGGAGCGCAGCTTTGGACAGAACCTGTGCTGTTCAGGCTGCACCTGAGTCCCCTGGTTCCGTGCCCTGCCCTGCCTGCACCCCGGTGGCAGTGGCAGTCCCCGGGGGCCTTACGTCTTCCCAGGGGCCTGCTCTCTAGCCCACCCTGCCCCTCCTGTCCCAGTCAGTCATTCACTGTCCTCACCTCGAGCTTCCAGAGCACAGGCACCTTCTCACTGGGTTGTTGTGAGGCCGAGGCAGAGACAGTTGACTTTCTTCCCTCCTCCCAGGAGCCCTGAGGAAGGGGGACTCTGACCTGCAGAAAGCTGTAAGTGGCTGGCGGGGCTGGCAGGGGAGGCTGGCGTGCTTGGCCTGTGTGACGTGGCCTTGGTGTCCCTGCAGTGCCTGGTGGAAGCCATACTGGTCCTGGACGTGCTGTGCCGGCAGGACCCCTCCTTCCTGTACCGCACCCTCTCCTGCCTGAAGGCCCTGCACGGACGGCTAAGCGGGGGGCTGGGCTGCGTGCGGGCGCTGCTGCCTCTTGCCCAGTTCTTCCTGGACCACGGTGAGCCGGCGCAGGGAACTCCACATGCTCGCGTGGAGAGTGCTGTTTGTCCTGATGGGGTGCTGTTCCTCCATTTTTAGGACACTATTCCTTTTATGGACTGCTGGGGCTAGATGGTGGGAGTTTTTAAATTTTTAGATAGCGACACCTTGTCAAGTTTGTCGTTCTCAAAACACTTGATGTGTCACTGGCCCCGAAAACCCAAAAGTCGGGGAACCAGCATCTTCCAAAAAGTGTTCTCCATAGCTGGCACTACTCACAGGAGCTGGTCCGTGGCCCCTGGGAAGGGGTAGCCAGAGTAGAGCTTACCTGGCCCGTGTGAGACGTCTCAGACGCTTTGGTGTCCTGGAGACACATATGGCCATAGAGACGTGGCTAGCGACCCTAAGCGGCCCCAACCAGCCACAGAGAAGCATTTCCATGCCAAGTTCAAGACACCAGTGTTGGGCAGGGTCATCTGCCCTGATGGATTGCGGCACTTTTCAGGGGAGGCAGCTGCGGTGGACTCGGAAGCCATCTACCAGCACCTGTTCACCAGGGTCCCCTCAGAACTCTTCCACAGCCCGATGCTGGCCTTTGAGTTCATCCAGTTCTGCAGGGACAACCTTCACCTGTTCAGCGGGAATCTCAGTGTTTTCAAGTTGAACTTCCCTAACCTCTTTAAGGTATACTCAGGCAGGGACGTGAGGGCCCAGCCATCTCCGCTCTTCCCGTGAGGGCTCAAGGCAGGTTCTGGCTGTGAGTGTAGAGCCTGCTGGGTCTAAGGCCTGGCATGTGGGGTGCAGGATGAGGTGGGGTGTCATTTAAAGTGTTGCTACCATCAGAGAAAGCCACATGCAGGCCCTTTGGGGAGGGGATAGTTGCCTGACTCGGTGAGTGTGTTCTCACGGAGCTCGTACAGGCTCGTCATCTAGTCGGATTTCCTCACCTGGGAGCATGGCCCTTGGTGCCATGGGTTTTTGATGTGTCTTTGGCAACCAGCACCTCACCATGTGGTCTTTTCAACCCAGTTGGAGACTTAGTCTTTTTCCTAGAGAGAAAAATAATGAAATGATTGGTTTAATCACTTGTGTGAAAGTGGATGCAAAAGCCAAAAAAAAAAAAAAAGTTTGAGGGGAATATTTCAGACTCCCAACCACACAGAGTAGGGAGAGATGGAGAGAGGGCTGACAAAGACACCCCTGCCTCAGGATGGTGCATTGGTGACAGCAGTAACGTGGTCGTGGTGGCTCGCTGCCTCTGTGACCTGAGCCGCTGCCCTTGTCCCTGCAGTTCCTGGCCTGGAACAGCCCACCCCTCACCTCCGAGTTTGTGTTGCTCCTCCCGGCCCTGGTAGACGCCGGCACAGCCCTGGAGATGCTGCATGCACTGTTGGACCTGCCCTGCCTGACCGCGGCCCTGGACCTGCAGCTCAGGTGGGCACTACTGTACCGCCACTGCCCCCAGCCCCTCCTCACCACTCCCGACCCACCAGCACCACGGCCCCTCCTTATTCCTCCTCTGCACCCGGCTGTCTCTGCCCTGCAAAGCCACCTCCAATGCAGAACACATCTCTGGCCCCTCACCACCCACTGAGGGCAGCCCCCAGCCCTGGAGATCAGCAGTGGATTGTCCCAGGGGCTTTGCCCCACAGTCCTTCCCCGTCACCCTAAGGCATACTGCTGGCTCAGGGCGCTGTGATGTTACAGTGGCATCTGCTTGACAGTGTCTCCCTGACAAGTGGGTGCCCCGGTGGTCAGAGGCCAAATTGGACTGTGATTGGCCTGAGCCAAGGGCCCATCTCCCGGCTTGGTCTCGGGCATCTGTCCTCTCACAGGTCATTGCCGGCCCCATCTGAGAGGCCACTCTGGGACACCTCTCTCAGGACGCCCAGCTGCCTGGAGGCTTTCCGGGACCCAAGGTTCCAGGGTCTCTTCCAGCACCTGCTGCGCACCAAGGCCAGTGGCACCATGGAGAGGTGGGGCCTTGGGCAGGGGATAAGCCAGGCTGTGGCCACGGGATGGGGCCTGCTGAGGTCCTGCACTGAGGCCTGGGTGCTTTGTGCTTGAGATGGGACTGTGTCCCCACTTCTCAACCTGGGCAGCAGCCATCGTCACCACCACCTAAGGGCAAGCCCACATCACTGAACGTCTGCTGGGTGTGGGTGCTGTGCTTAGTGCTTTCAGCGGCTCAGTTCAGTCCTCGTTAATCCTGCGAGGTTGGGGCAGTGAATGCTCCATTTGGCAGGTGGAGAGGCTGAGGCCCAGCACACCCCAGGAAGTGGGAGGGCAGGACTGACACTCGGGGCTCCTGACCCCAGCTCTACCCCTGACTGCTTCACTATCCCAGGTGCACTGATGTCTCCAGGCCTCCCGCCTTCCCTGCAGGCCCCAGCCCATGGGATCACATGGTTTTACGTGTTTGGAGCATGTCTGTGGTCAACGGGTGGGGGGTATGTGGCACTCAGTGGGCCACCTGCATGTCCCCAGGTTGACCCCACTCCACCGGTTGCTTCAGCCCATGGCCAGCTGCGCCCGTGTGGCCCAGTGTGCTGAGGCTGTGCCCACTCTGCTCCAGGTGTTCTTTTCAGCAGTGACCCAGGTGAGTCCACTGCCCAGGTCTCCCACCCTACGGGCTTCACACACCACCAGGGGGCCAGAGGGGCTAGCGCAGAACGAGGACTGTTGCATTGCCCTTGAATTCTGCAGAGAATCCCGTTCTGCTGCACCCGCTGTCCACAGCCATGGTGAGGATCAGGGAGAGTCACAGACTGCAGCCTGGCCAGGTCCTGTCTCCCATCCCCAGGATGGGGGGGTGAAGGAGAGGCCCTAGGGCCAGTGGCATAGCTGGGGCCAGTGTCCCCTGGTGCCTCTACCACCTTTGACGTGTGCAGGCAGCTTCATTCAAGACCAAAGTAAAGGTTTCCATAGGCCAGTGGTTCCCGCCTCAGCTGCTCCTGGGGAGCTTTACCAATGTGACACTCAGCCACAGGCAGAGGAGGGCTGGATGTGGGGCCGAGTGGTCTGTGTGCACCCTGAGCTGAGCGAGACTGTGCCCCTGGCCTTGCAGAGCAGATTCAGCAAAGGAAGCCACAGAACAGAAGTGGGGCCTCCACTGAGGGCCAGTGTGGGGCTGCCAATTCGAAGGGTTTCCTTTCCCTCTGGGCCAGTTCTCTCCCAGCTCCCTGGACGCTTGCAGCTCGGTCCGCCTGGCCCCAAGTGTTGGGGAGGGCCGCTTGGGAGGGCAGTAGATGAGGAGGCCCTGGCCCCTCACTGCCCCCCACCCCGTTGTGGCCTCACCTCGCAAGGGCAGCAGTGGATGGTGGATGGTGTTTGGTTGGGGTGAGACAGAGCCTGGTGCTCGCTCTTGGCCCCCAGGTTGCTGATGGGGTCCTGACCAACCATCTGGCGCTGCTGCTCCTGGAGAGAAGTGATGCACTTTACCAGGTCCCACTGTATGAAGCTCACGTACACAGGTGGGTCCCTCCTGCAGCCCCTGGCAGATGTCGCTGACACCTGACATCGAGCACATCCTGTCTTGGACTTCTTAGCATCATCCTCTCTTCTAGGCTGCTCTCAGCAGTCTCAGATCCTGCCACCCCCACCTTTAGCCCCATACCCAGCCCTGGCATTTCCTCTCAATCCCGGATCCAGAATGTTACCCAAAGCCTGTCTTCTGCAGGGCTGATTCAGATCTCTCTTCCAGACTCTCCTGTCCCCTGGGTCATTCTTTCTGAATGCCCAATACAGGCAGGCTTGTCCTCACTCCACTGTCAAGCCCTGGACCTAGGACAGTGCTGGCCCCAGCCTTCTCCCCAGTGAGGCAGGGGCTTCCTCTAGGGACGAGCATGATCCTCAGTTCCTGACATGAGGGCGCAGCCTTCACCTGGCTGCTCAGAGCCTTCCCTGCTCAACTGGAGGGGGTGAGCTGATGGGGGGTGGTCTCGGGGTCTAGAGCCTGTGTGTCGGCTCTTGGCAGGGTGCTGAGCTCCCAGTTCTTGGCCCTGTGTAAGCTGAAGCCCTCCCTGGTGGTTGAGCTGGCCAAGGACCTCCTGGAGTTCGTGGGAAGCGTGAGTGGCATCCACAGCAGAGCAAGCATGCTCACCAGTGTGGTAAGGCCCATGCCGGCCTCCTGTCCCTCCTGACAGACAAGACCAGGGCGTGTGCTGAGCCTCTGTTCCCGGGCCTAGGTGTGGGCCGTTGGCGAGTACCTGTCGGTAACCTGTGACAGGCGGTGCACCGTGGAGCAGATCAACAAGTTCTTTGAAGCCCTGGAGGCCCTGCTATTCGAGGTCGCCCAATCCCGCCCCTCTGCTACCCTGCCCAAGTGTCCACCACAGGTCATCACTGTGCTCATGACTACACTGACCAAGCTGGCCTCCCGCAGCCAAGACCTGATCCCCAGGTACCTAGTTAGTGAGTGGGGAGAGGAAAACCTGTTGGCCTTACATGGGGAAAGGACGTGGCTTCTGAGGTCTTCCCTGTCCCAGGTGTCTTGAAATAGTCCCAGGAGCACAAGGGTCTTGTTTGGACGTGGGTGGCTAGGTTGTGTCAGCTGGATGCACCAGGGCGGTGGGCACCGAAGAGCAAAAGCCTCCCTAGCTGGGTGCCTTCGGGGACTGGGCCTCTCCACACTGACCCTTTTCCACGTGAGGGGTGTGTCTGCAGCTGACTGGTGGGACCCTCTTGTCCCCAGGGTCTCTCTGTTACTGTCAAAGATGAGGACCCTGGCCCAGAGCCCGGCCACTGGCTCTGTGCACAGTGAGGAGGACTCAGAAGCCATCTGCACCCGGGCCACAGAGCTGCTGAACCTGCTGAAGATGCCCAGCGTGGCCCAGTTTGTGCTCACGCCGAGTGTGGAGGTGTGCGAGCCCCGCTACCACCGGGACACCAACACGGCCCTGCCCCTGGCCCTGCGCACGGTCAGCCGGCTGGTGGAGAAGGAGGCCAGTCTCCTGCCGGGGTGAAGGGACAGTGACCAGGCAGACACTGCCGCAGATTAAGAGCCTGGGGCCATCAGCCCGGTATTCGGGCCAAGCCGCAGCTTTAGTGATCAGAGAGGACTTCAGGGAGGAGTGGGAGGCCTCGGGGAGAGGAGGCCCAGGGCCAGGGTGGGCTCGGCGCCCTCAGGGATACTTCAGGCTCTTCACTTTCTCACCTTCTGGGCTTTGTCTTCTAAACCGTTTGCTGTTGTGGCCACGCTGAAGTGAGCTGTAGAACTGCTCCGTTTCGTGGCTTTAGCCCTTTTTCTGGGCTGGATGGAAGCTGCTTAGTCTGTTTCCTGCTATTCCTTGTTTCTGGACAGTTTGGGAGCATGAAGAGATAACATAAAAATCTCCTTTAAAAGGTATCCGTGTGAACAGTGTGGGGTCCTTTCCCTTTTCCCTCCCTGCACCCTGGGGAGAGGGCCAGCTACCAGGAGCCCAACACGCAGCCCCTGGAGCTGCTCCTGACCAGACACCCTGGGCCTGTTCTTCCCACTCAGTTCCCGCCGTATAGGGGCCGTCCCTGATTCCGCCCCAGTGTCCTTGGGAATACAGATATGACATTACTCGCATGGCATGCACCGTCAGGAAGTGGTGTGAATCGCCCCAGGTGGTGCTAACTACCACTTGACAGGTCACTTGCTCAGTTTTTCTTTTTAATCCCCCTTTATGCTCCCGGATAGCTTGAAGGTACAAGAAGTCTCCGGGGCCCTCACTGGGGTGGCTTGAAGATGCCGTCACCTCTGCAGTCACCCCTGCAGGTCTGCATGCAGTCTGCCGTTCCCAGGGAGGGCAGGGCCAGAAGGCTGCAGCCCACAGGCTCCAGTGAGCCCCGCCCCTGGCACTGAGACCCTACTCGCAGCACTTCGGCTGTGTGGCAAGAGGGAGAGACACTCTGGGTGTGGTGCGCCATAAAACAACACACCCCTCCAGCCCCAGCGTTTCCGCCACTATTCTGTTCAGGTCAGTAAGCTGGGTCTGTAGATCAGCTCCCCAGGGCGGCGCCCGACCTCCGTCTGAGCCGGGGACGGGTTGGCCACCAGGTGGCGCTGCTGCTCCGCGAGCCTTGTGGCCCAGCCTCCGCCCCGCCCCCATGCCCCACCCACCCTCAGGCCTCTGCCCCGACGTCCCGGCTCTTCCCCGAGATGCCCTAAGCAAGGACGCCACCGTTCAGGCGACAGGTAGGCTCCTACCAGAGGTCTGGTCCTCGAAGATTCCAGAGAAGCAGAGGTGGGCGTCCTCGCGGGTAACCCCGGGTGGCTTTGCAGATGCGCGAGTCTCTGCCCACAGCCCTCCCCAGCCAGCCCTGAGCTACGTAGCCCTCATGTCCAGGTCGGAGCCCCAGGAAGTTCTTGCTTGTCCCCACAGCCAGCCTGTGACGTCCTGACCCAGAACTCTGTCCGCCCCTGCCCCCCAGCTCGGGTCTGGGGTCATGGGCCAAGGTCAAGAGGCGGGGACAACAGGAAGGGGCTGTGTGGCACAGCAGCCATCGCCAGGCTCACCTTGTCCCAGACAGGCAGACTCACACCTGAGGACGGCCACCCACAGGAAATGCTGGAGCTCACAGTGTACTTCAGTTGGAATGTTTTAGTTGTGTTTACATGTAAATGTAAATAGTATGTTCCCATGGCAGTGCATGTGCCAAATTTATAAATGCAGAGTCACACATACATACACATGTGCATATGGCACGTGTGCCCAGGAACAGCTCTCCGTGTGGAGACATTGCTCTCCTGGTCAGCTGTGTGCCAGGTGAGACCCCCACCCCCATCCTGACACTCACACAGAAGTGGGGCTGCCTTGGCCGCTTTCTCTAGGATGAATATCCCACCAAGTCCTTAATAACCCCTCGTCCCCGTCAAGGCCCCTGGCTCCTGCCTCTGAGGCAAGAGCTTATCTGACTTGAAGTCATAGAGGCTGTCTTGGGGACTCTGGCTCCCAGGTGCTCATGGGGCCCATGGTCAAGGCCAGCTGGTACTGAATCAGCAGCCAGTGCTGCTGCATGGGGCACGTGACAGGAAATGCAGCCTGCAGGGCCACCCAGCTCATCTGGGTGACGAGGAGCTCATGGTCAAATGCCTCCAGCTGCACAAGGGGGTCTCTTAGCACAGCCCTGCTCGCAGGGAGAGTCTACCTCTGCAGGGCACTCTGGGGCAGCAGCAGAAGGCTCACTGTTCTGTTTTCTAAATTAGCCTTTAAATTTTGGAATAGTTTCAGATTTATGGAAAAGTTGATGAACCTTAGAAACATTTATGATCAGTGAAAGAACGCAGACACAAAAGGTCACATGTTGTATGACTCCGTTTATATGACATATTCACAAGAAGTAACCCCACAGAGACATAAAGTCATTGAGTGCCAGGACCCAGGGGAGGGGAGGAATGGGGAGTGACAGCTTAATGGGCATGGTGTCTCCTTTGGGGGTGACAAAAATCTTTTAGAACTAGATAGACTCTGTACTATCTTTGCAACTTCCTGACGATCTACAATTGTTTAAGTATTATTTTTCACAATTTTGTGGATTATCTGGGGCTCAGCTGAGTTGTTCTGTTCCACATGGTACTATTGGGGCTGCTCAGGGCTGTGTTCACCTGGAAGCTCATCTAGGGATGGAATGTCCACAAGGGCTACAAGGGCTGCCCTCACTAGTTCTGCACCCCAGTGGCGTGCTTCCAAAAGCGAGGTGCTGGCTAGGCCTCCCTCCCTCCACAAGGTCTCTCATCTTGTGGCTGCTGATGAGAGCTTCTTTCCACGGTAGCTGGATCCCAAGAGCGTGAAAGCAGAAGCTAAAGCCCTTAAGCCTGACTATGAAGTCCCAGCATATCACTCCTGCTGCATTCTATGGATCAGAACAAGTCACATGGCCACAGAAAACTCTAGAAAATAAGAGATAAGCTTCTCCTCTTTGTGGAAGGAACTCTTTCTTGGTGACCACCTTTGGAAATGATCTACCATGTCTTGCCTCTGGCCACAATAATGCAAGATGTACTCAATCCCCTTCCCCAAAGTTTCTCCCCCTTAAGGCATCAGCTCAAAGTCCAGGATCTCATCATCCGCACCAAATCCAGATGCAACTGAGCATCCAGTCCTATGAGACAGTCTCAACCATTCTAATGTGTGTGCCACTGGAACTCTAGAGGAATGAGAGGATGAGGCAGAAGAAATATTTGAAGGGAAAATGGCCAATAATTTTCCAAAAAACAGTAAGTTGTAAGCTGCTTGATCATTGATCACACAGAGATCCAGTCAGCAAAGGATGGAAGACATATTGGTTCAAGTCATGTAAGGTGACCTCTGAGCACTCAGCTGACTCTAAGGCAACTGAGCAGATACTACAGTGGATGCATACTACAGAGAACCGACTTTATGGGATTAATCCAGGAAAGTTACTAAACACATAAATGACACAGCAATAGCAACACACTCAGGGGAGCGGGGGAGAGTCTGATTTGCAGAGTTGCCACATTATATTGATTTAAATATTGTTAAAAAAAATACTGTAAGACACAGGCACATGCACACACACACACACACACACACACACACACACACAGAGAGGAAAGTATGGCCCATACACCGGGAGGGAAAAAATATTCAATAGAAATGGTTCCTGAGGGGGCTCAGATGGTGAACTTACTAGACAAAGACAAAAATCAGCTGGAATAAGTATGTTCAAAAAACTAAAGCAAACCATGGCTAGAGAACTAAAGTATGAGAACAATGTCTCACCAAGTAGGGAAGATCAATATAGAGATAGAAATGATTTTTTTTAAAGAACCAAATAAAAATTCTGAAATTAAAAAGCCCAATAACTGAAATGAAAAATTCAGTAGAGTGGCTCAACAGCAAATGTGAGCTGGCAGAAGAAAGATTCAGCAAACCTGAAGATGGTTTAGTTCAGATTATCCAGTCTGATGAGCAGGAAAAAAAAAAAAAAGAATGAAGAAAAAATAACAGTTTCAGAGACCTGTAAGACACCATCAAGCATACCAACATATCCATAATGGGAATTCCAGAGGAAGAGGAGAGAGAAAAAGGCACAAAAAGAATATCTGAAGAAATAATGGCTGAAAATCTCTGAAATTTGATGAAAAAATTAATCTATACATACAAAACAATCAGGGAACTCCAAGTATGATAAAATCAGAGAGACCGTACCTGGACACATCATAATCAAATTGTCATAAGACAAAAACAAAGAGAGAACCTTGAAAGCAGTAAGAGAGAAATTACTCATCACATTAAAGGAATCCTCAATAAGATTAACAGCTGACCTCACCAGAAGCCATGGAGCACAGAAGGCAGTGGGATGACATGTTCAAAGTGTTGCTAGAAAAAGACTGTCAACCAAGACCAAAAAAGACTGCCAACCAAAAATGAAGGGAAGTTAAGACATTCCTAGATAAACAAAAGCTGAGAGGATCTATCAATAGCAGATCTGCCCTGTAATCCTAAGGGGAATCCTTTAGACTGGACTCTAGAAGGCAACTCAAATCCATATGAAGAAATGAAGAGGACCAGTTATGTATTTACACTGGTAAATATAAAAGAGAGTATAAATGTACTTTTTGCAACTCTTTTCTTCTATCTAATTTAGAAGACAACTGAATAAATAATTGTAAAATTGCACTGATGGGCTAATACAGTAGTAAGATGTAATTACCATAATAATAACACAAAGTATTGGGGCAGGAACTGACCTATATTGGAGAAAAGTTTCTGTGTATTATTAAAAGTAAGTATTCATCCAAACTAGATTATTTTTAATTAGGATGTTCATTGTAATCCCTAGTACAACTACTAGGAAAATAACTCAAAAGATATTGCAAACGGAAAAACAAGGGAGTTAAACTGGTATACTGGACAATATCTAATATGAAAGAAGGCAGTAATGGAGGAATAGAGGAATGAAGACTCAAGACACAGAAAACAGTAAAGGGGAAGACAAATCCTACCTTATTACTTAAATATAAATGGATTAAACATCATGAAATGAAGCATCATTAAAGGTAAATGAATTAAACACTCCAATTAAAAGGAAGAGATTTGGGGCTGACCCTGTGGCTCACTCGGGAGAGTGCAGTGCCGGGAGCACCGAGGCTGTGGGTTTGGATCCTATATAGGGATGGCCGGTGCACTCACTGGCTGAGTGTGGTGCGGGGACACCAAGCCAAGGGTTGCGATCCCCTTAACCAGTCACACACACACACACACACACACACACAAAAAGGAAGAGATTTGTAGAATGGATTAAAAAAATATGATCCAACTATATACCTGCCTAGAAGAGACACTTTAGATTCAAAGACACAAGTAGGTTGAAAGTGAAGGGAAGAGGAAGAATATACTGTGCAAACAGTAACTAAAAGAGAGTTCATGTAGGTGTAATAATATCAGACAAAGTAGACTTTAAGACAAAAATTATTACTAGAGACAAGAGACATTTTATAACTTTTAAAGGATAAATCTATTTAGAAGACATAACAATTATAAATACGTTCCTGACAATAGAGATGTAAAAGGCATGAAGCAAAAACTGACAGAATTAAAGGGAAAAATGAACAATTCAACAATAATAGTTTTAATAATGATCAGAAGAACTAGGCAGAAGGTCAACTCTAGATATAGAAACTCTAAAGCACACTGTACACCAGACAGACCCGTGGAACACCCCACCCAACAACAGGAGAACACATATTCGTCTAAGCGCCCATGGGACGTTCTTCAGGATAGACAGTCTGCTGGGCCATAAAACAAGCCTCCATAAATTCAAAAGACTGAAGTCATACAAAGTACATTCTCAGACCACAATGGAATGAAATTAGAAATCAGTAAAGAAAGACATTTGGGAAATTCGCAGATATGTGGAAATAACACTTGAAAATAACTAGTGGGTCAAAGAAGAAATTACAAGAGAGATTAGAAAATACCTTTAGGGCCGGCCCGGTGGCACACTGGATAGTGCGCCGCTTGGGAAGCGCAGCGGCACTCCCGCCCGAGGGTTCGGATGCCACATACAGACCGGTTCCCGCTCACTGGCTGAGCGAGGCGCAGGAGCAACACCGAGGGTTGCAATCCCGTTGCCGGTCCCCGGTCCGGTACGGGGGCAACACTGAGGGTTGCGATCCGTTGCCAGACACGGAAAAAGACAAAAGACAAAAAAAAAAAAAAAAAAGAAAGAAAGAAAATACCTTTAGATGACTAAAATGAAAATGTAACTTTTCACCTCATTTTTTCTTAAAAAACCACTGAAGCATAAAATAGGATTAGTTGCCACATTGCGTTGCTGTAAAGCACACACAGTAGTTGAGAGTATAACAACGTCTTGGACAGCGGATGTTGCTGAATGCCCCCTGGATGAATAATCGGTAAATGAAATAATGGCAATGCACCTCTCCAATGACACAGTAACTTGTCAAATTAAAGATTTAGCTACAAACATGATGACTGAATTAATCTCTCATCTTCAGAACTGCATTTCTTCCTTACACATAAATGCGTCTGCAGGTCGGCCTTACTGTTTTGCTTGTATTCATGTTTTTAGCACCAATATCATGGATCTTTTATGTGAGTGCTTGACAACAAACACCAGTGCTGCAGAAATATTCAAAGTGTTTAATTACTTTTTTGAGTCTCATGGTTTGTCCTGAAACAACTGTTGATATTTTCATTGATGGTCAAAAAACCAAGGGTGGTGTGGCTCAAATGACATTTACAAAGAAAAAGAAAGAAGCAATGGTGGGTTGCACCGGATTGTACTAATAGTCATTGTATTCTTCATGCCCACACCTCACAAGTTCTTTAAAAAGTGTCATTTTCCTAAGAAAGTCCTTGATAAAGTAGTAACGTACTAACTTTATTAAATCTCTACTCTTGAGTATAAGTCCTTCTAATATCCTGTATGACTAACAGGACGGACACATGAAGCACCTCTGCACACCAAACAGCACGGCAGCTGCTAGTGAGGAAGGGCACTCGTGTGGTGGTCTGAGCTGTCAACCAAGCCGGTCACTTTTTTTTCAGTAAATACCACTTCTATTTGAAAGAACGACAAGCCATGGTTATTCAGACTCGGGTATTTCGCAGACATTTTCTAGAAAATGAATAAAGCAACTCTGTCACTTCAAGGAAAACAACTGAAAGTATTTTTTGCCAGCGATAAAATCTGAGCTTTCAAGTAAAGGTCAGAATTCTGGAAAATATGTATCTGGAGCTGTTAAACTTTCCAATAGCTAAAGATGAGGCTGGTGGTCATATTAGTGAATGTGATTTCTAGAATATCATATGAATTGCTCAACCTTCATTTCTCTTAATTTCTCCATCTTTTCATCTTTGTGCTTAATTCTGGGTAAATTATTCAACTCTTTTTTTTTTCCAGTTTACTGATCTTGTCTCCCTCTGTGCCTAACCACCTGTTTAATAAATACCTCACTGATTTTTAAATTTCAGTGACTAGATTGTAGGGATGGTTGTTTAACTCTGTAAATATATTCTAAAAACCAACGACCTGTAACATTTAAATCAGTGAACTATGTGGTATGTAAATTATATCCCAATAAAGAAGTTAAAATTTTTCAATAACTGTACTTTTTATTTCTAGATGTTTCGTTGTTTTGTTGTTGCTGTCGTCATGCATACAGAACTGAATTCATAATCCTTGGTTCTTGGCGCACCTCATCTTTGATCTATACATAGCCCTCTTTTGCTTTTATTATGATACTGTAATAAGCATGAATGAAGCCACCACCCCACGTCGGAACTGGGACACTGGTAACACCCTACCTCTACCTGCATGCTCCCTCCCCATCCGCTCTCCTGCTTCATCCATCTGAATCATAAACCACTATCCTGAATTGCTCTCTTAAAATGTAGGATTTTAAATCCTACATACGTAAATAGGTATCTCTCAAAATCTATTCTTTCTTTTTACTTATTTTTAGCATTATAAAATGGTATCACACTGCAATCAATCTTTTCAGAGTTATTTTTGATCAGTGTTATGTTGATAAGATTTGTCCATATCATTCCATGCAGCTGAATGTGTTCCACAAATTTGAGTTAACAACACTCTGCTTCCAGCTACCCTGGATCCTCTCTCTCCTGGGTCACCGCGAGGACCTCCCGTCTGATTGTCCTGCTTCTGTCCTGTAACTCTTCAACGTATTCTCAATACAGCAGCCAAAGTAATTGTATTAAAATTTAAGTCCTTTCTTATAACTTCTGTGCTCAAAACCCTCTACTAATAGGTTCCTATCTCACTAGACTAAAATCCAAAGCCCCTGTAACAACCTACAAGGCTGCACTTGATTTGGGCCCCAGACGCTATCAGCCTGGGTTCCTACAACTCTCCCGTTGCTTAACTCTGCTTCAGCCACACAGGCCTTCCCTTCTTGTCCCCAGGTCACGAATGCTCCCAACCTAAGCCTTTGCACCTGTTGCTCCTTCTACTGGAGATGCTGTTGTCCTAGATACCCATATAAGCTTTTTCCCTCATTTCAGGCTCTTCACTCAAATGACACCTTATTGATGAGTCCCTCCCACAAACCATATATTAAATAATAATGCCCTCACCTGTAATGGATTGAATTATGTCCCCCCCAAACTCCCTGAAGCTTGAATTGTGTTCCCTAAGTTTTATGTATTAGAAACTTGGCCCCCACCAGGGCATGGAGCTGAGGACCCCCCTACCCACAACCAGGCACACTGCCAGCTCTGCGGGGGCCCACCTGGAGGCCTAGCACATGGAGTCAGGGACCAGATCCCCCTACACAACCAGGCATGCCACTAGCGCCTCAGGGCCCGCCCAGAGTCCTGAGTCATAGAGCTAGGGATCAGACACCCCCCACAGCCTGGCACACCGCCTTCACGAAGGAGCATTCCGAAAACATCACCTCCATGTGGGTGGCCCACCACAGCCACCACAGTAACCATGGCTGCCATGAAAGTGGCTAGACGCCACAACCAGCACATGGATGGTCCACCAGCCACTGGAGTGCATTGATGTAAGGAGAGTCACCAGCAGAGACCAAAGAAAAGAAGAGGATGTCTCTCTCCACAAAGCCCATTCCAGAGTGACAGAAGCTTCTGCTCTATGATAGTATTGGGGGACCTGAATGCACCTCTCAGCATTGGACAGATCATCTAGGCAACAAATCAACAGAGTAACCATTACTCTTTCAGAGGAAGAGAAGAAATCTAGGGTTATCAGTGGTGGGAGGGGAGAAGGGGAGAGGGAGAGATTGGACAAGGGGCATAAAGAATGAGTACAATTTGTAACAATATACATAATAGTAATATTGATTTGATCAATATATGTCAGCATTGAATACCAAAAATATGTATAATCAATTATGATTCAATAAAAAAAACCCGAAAAAACAAAAAAAAATTGGTCAATAAACATTAAAAAAAAAAAAAGAAACTTGGCCCCCACTGTGACTGCTATGAGGGTGGGAAATCCTATTACGATAATTGAAAGGTGGAGCCTTGAAGAGGTGATTGGATTGTAGGACCATGTCATAGTGAATGGATTACAAATATTGGTCCGGGACGTGGTTCTGAGGGCTTTAAAAGAAGAGGAGAGTCTGTCTCTCTCTCTCTCTGCTTCCACCATCTTGCAATGTGAGACCCCTGGGTCACTGTTGCCACCACCAGATGGATTTTGGACTCCCTAGCCTAAGAAACTGTAAGCAAAAAATTTCGTTTTTCTTTATAAATCACCCAGTTCGAAGCATTTTGTTAGAAGCAACACAAAGTGGACTAATACAGAAAATTGGTACCAGAGAAGTGGGGTGTGCTTATAGCAAATACTTGAAAATGTGGAAGCAGCTTTGGAACTGGGTGTTCAGCAAAGGTTGGAGGAGTTTGGAGGACTCAGAAGAAGACAAAAAGACAAGGGCAAGTTTGGAATGTCTTAGAGACTGGTTACGTGGTGGCGAGCAAAATGCTGATAGAAATATGGACTGTAAAGACCGTTCTAAGGAGGTCTCAGATAGAAATCAGAAGGAGTTTATTGGAAACTGGGGCAAAGATCACCCTTGCTGTGAACTGGCAAGGGACTTGGCTGCGTTGTGTCCATGACCTAGGACTTTGTGGAAGTTGGAACTTAGGAGTTGTGAACCAGAGTATCTGGTGGAAGAAATTTCTAAGAAGCAAAGCATTAAGGAAGTTGCATGGCTACTTGTCACAGCCTACACTGAGTTATGGTGGCAAAGGCACGACATAAAGCCAGAATTTAAAAGGGAAGCAGAGTGTAAAGATTTGGAAAATTTGCAGCCTGGACATGTGGTAGAGAAGTAGAGAGCATTTTCAGAAGAAAAATTCAATGATGCTAAGAAGATTAACACAAAAGTATGGGATTGTCAAGAGACGGGGAAAGTTCCTGAAGGCATTGCAGAAGCCTCTGGGGCCAACCCTTCCTTTTCAGGCCCAAAGGCCTAGGGAGACAGAATGGTCTTGGGAAATGGTCTAGGTCTTCTTAGGCCTGAAGCACCCTCCATGGGCTTGCTGCCCAGGGCTACCTTGCTAAGCTGCTCCCCACACCAGCACCCCAACTGTTTTGACTGCCCCAGCTGTGGCTAAACTGACCCCAAGTGTGGCTGGACCCACAGCTTTGGAAAATACAAGCCAGAAGGTTTGCCAACGTCCTTGTGGTGTTAGGTCTGCAGGCTCACAGAATGCCAGAGCTGGGAAGGCTTGGGAGCCTCCACTGCAATTTCAAAGGATGTATGGAAAAGTCTGGAGGCCCAGAAAGAGATCTGTCACAGTGGCAGAGTCACCACAGACAGCCTTCACTAGAGCAATGCCGAGCAGAAATGTGGAAACCCCAACAGCACCATGTCTAGTGGAGCCTTGAGAGCAGGACTGCCATGGAGACTCCAGACCTGTGGAGCTACCAGAGTGGAACAGCCTGGGAGAGGTGAAGTGAGGCCTGAGACCAGGAAAGCCACAGGATTGGAGCTTTCCAAGGACTTGGGGACCAGAACCCCAGAAGAGCATGCAGAGGTGGTTAAACATGGAGTCAAGGTACATGATTTGTCAGCCTTGAGATTTAATGCCTGCCCTGCTGGGCTTCAGACGTGTTTGGAACCTGTTACCCCTTTCTTTTGGCCAATTTCTCCCTTTTTGAATGGGAATATGTACCCTATGTTTGTCCCACCATTGTATCTCGGAAGTAGATAACTTGCATTGGTTTCACAGATGGGACTTTGAACTTTGGACTCTTGAGTTGAAACAAGTTAAGACTTTGGGGATGAAATGAATCCATTTGCATGTGAAAAGGACATGAGTTTTGGGGGACCAGGGGCAGAATGTAGTGGATTGAAATATGTCCCCCCCAAACTCCCTGAAGCTTGAATTGTGTCCCCTAAGTTTTGTGTATTAGAAACTTGGTCCCCACGGTGACTGTTAAGAGGGTGGGAAATCCTATTATGGTAACTGAAAGGCGGAGCCTCGAAGAGGTGATTGGATTGTAGGACCCTCCCCCCCAAACTCCCTGAAGCTTGAATTGTGTCCCCTAAGTTTTGTGTATTAGAAACTTGGCCCCCACGGTGACTGTTAAGAGGGTGGGAAATCCTATTATGGTAACTGAAAGGCGGAGCCTCGAAGAGGTGATTGGATTGTAGGACCCTGCAGTACTGAATGGATTAAAAATGGTGGCCAGGAGCATGGTTCTGAGGGCTTTAAAAGAAGAGGAGAGTCTGTCTTCTCTCTCTGCTCTCTGTGCTCTCTCTGCTTCCACCATCTTGCAATGTGAGACCCCTGGGTCACTGTTGCCCCACCAGATAGACTTTGGACTTCCCAGCCTCAGAAACTAAGCTGCCTGAGCCCTGCACCAAATGCAGCTGTCCCAGAATCATAAGCCAAATAAACCTCTGTTCTTTATAAATTACACAGTCCCAGGTATTTTTTTATAGCAACACAAAACGGACTAATACACTCACCCCATCTTCTGTCTCCAGCCACACACTTCCTGCACCATCTTCCCTGCATTGTTTTTCTCTGCAGCACTTATCACTGACGTGCACTCATGTATTTATTTCTTGTCAGCCTAGAAAAACTAGGATTTAAGTTCCAAGAGGTCAAGAAAGGACATTGTTTCTTTTTCTCAATAATATATCCTTATTGATTTTCTGCCAGCTTGATTTATCAATTACTGGGAGAGGCCTTTATGCTAAGGCCTCCCTTTATGATAGTGGATTTATCCATTTCTCCCTCTGGTTCTATAGGTTTTTGCTTTACATTTTTTGAGAATGTTATTAGGTGCATCCAAGTTTAAAATTATTTCATCTTCCTGGTGAACTGAACTTGTAATTACTGAGTACATCTGACATATCTTTGTCCATCCTTTTGTCTTTAACCTTTCCATGTTCTTATGTTCTAGGTTTCTTTCTTTTTTTTTTTCTTAAAAAGATGACCAGTAAGGGGATCTTAACCCTTGTGCTACTTGTCCATTTTTTTTTTCTTTCTGCCATTGAGTTTTCTTATTCCATGTTTCTCCTCTGTTAGTCTGAAAGTTAAACATTCTATTCTTTTATTTTTTTATTTTTTTGGCAGCTGGCTGGTATGACGATCTGAATTCTCACCACGCTCTAACCAACTGAGCTAACCAGCCAGCCCTTCTATTTTTTAAGTGGCTACCCTTGATATTTCAACACACATTCTTTAATAAAGTCTAAAGGTAACCAATATCATTTGTATTCTAAAACAAGGACCTTACAATATTTTACTTCCTGTCACCACCTCCTTCTGGCTTACATGCAATTGGTATTCTGAATTTTCCCGCTACCTTTTTATTGAAACACTTCCCAAATTAGACATCCCTATTGCTGTTTTAGATAGTGTTTTTTTCTTCTCTACATTTGTACATTTGTTTGCTTACCGTACATTCTTGCATTTCAGACCTCGTAGGTATAATTTTCCTTCTTCCCGAAGTACAACTTTCACAAGTTTCTTGTCTACGAGTAGTAAATTCTCTCCCTTTTGTTTGAAAATATTATACATTTATCCTTATTCTTGAAAGTTATGTTAGGTGTGTTTACAATTCTAGATTGACAGTTTTTCCTTAATCCTTTGAAGAAATTATTCCATTTGCTGGTCTCCATTGTAGTGTTTGGGGAGGACGGTATCCAGTTGAATTATTCTTTCTGGAAATCTGTACTACTGTCTGGCAGATTTTAAGATAATCTATTCGTGTTTGGGTTTCTGTAGCAATGTACTTAAGTGGAGATTTCTTTTGATTTATCCTCTTGGGATTCATTAATCATCCTGACTCAGAGGATTTGGGTCTTTCAGCAATTCTGGAAAATTCTTAGCCACTATCTCTTAAGTATTACTTCTCCCCCATTTTCCCATCTCCTTTCAGAACTCCACTTGATGTAAGTTGCACCTTCTTATTCTGTCTCTCAACCTTTATCTTCATAATTTCTGACTCTCCACAGTGCATTATGAAGAATTTCTAAAACTCTATTCCAGTTCATTAATTATCTTTTCATCTGTCCAATCTGCTTGTTAATTTTTTCTCTGGGTTATAATATCAACGATTCTATTTTTCATATATTTTTCTTTTTTGCTGGCCAGTACAGGAATCAAACCCCAGACCTTGTTATTATCAGCACCATGCTCTAACCTACTGAACTAACCAGCCAGCTATTTTTCATTTCTAGAAGATCTATTTAGCTCAATTTCAAATTTGCTTGGTCACTTGGAAAGTCTCTTATTCCTTAAATCATGTTTCTAATTCCCTACTTCATTTCTGTAAGCATATTATACTTGGGGGCCCTGTGTAAGCTGAAGCCCTCCCTGGTGGTTGAGCTGGCCAAGGACCTCCTGGAGTTCGTGGGAAGCGTGAGTGGCATCCACAGCAGAGCAAGCATGCTCACCAGTGTGGTAAGGCCCATGCCGGCCTCCTGTCCCTCCTGACAGACAAGACCAGGGCGTGTGCTGAGCCTCTGTTCCCGGGCCTAGGTGTGGGCCGTTGGCGAGTACCTGTCGGTAACCTGTGACAGGCGGTGCACCGTGGAGCAGATCAACAAGTTCTTTGAAGCCCTGGAGGCCCTGCTATTCGAGGTCGCCCAATCCCGCCCCTCTGCTACCCTGCCCAAGTGTCCACCACAGGTCATCACTGTGCTCATGACTACACTGACCAAGCTGGCCTCCCGCAGCCAAGACCTGATCCCCAGGTACCTAGTTAGTGAGTGGGGAGAGGAAAACCTGTTGGCCTTACATGGGGAAAGGACGTGGCTTCTGAGGTCTTCCCTGTCCCAGGTGTCTTGAAATAGTCCCAGGAGCACAAGGGTCTTGTTTGGACGTGGGTGGCTAGGTTGTGTCAGCTGGATGCACCAGGGCGGTGGGCACCGAAGAGCAAAAGCCTCCCTAGCTGGGTGCCTTCGGGGACTGGGCCTCTCCACACTGACCCTTTTCCACGTGAGGGGTGTGTCTGCAGCTGACTGGTGGGACCCTCTTGTCCCCAGGGTCTCTCTGTTACTGTCAAAGATGAGGACCCTGGCCCAGAGCCCGGCCACTGGCTCTGTGCACAGTGAGGAGGACTCAGAAGCCATCTGCACCCGGGCCACAGAGCTGCTGAACCTGCTGAAGATGCCCAGCGTGGCCCAGTTTGTGCTCACGCCGAGTGTGGAGGTGTGCGAGCCCCGCTACCACCGGGACACCAACACGGCCCTGCCCCTGGCCCTGCGCACGGTCAGCCGGCTGGTGGAGAAGGAGGCCAGTCTCCTGCCGGGGTGAAGGGACAGTGACCAGGCAGACACTGCCGCAGATTAAGAGCCTGGGGCCACCAGCCTGGTATTAGGGCCAAGCCGCAGCTTTAGTGATCAGAGAGGACTTCAGGGAGGAGTGGGAGGCCTCGGGGAGAGGAGGCCCAGGGCCAGGGTGGGCTCGGCGCCCTCAGGGATACTTCAGGCTCTTCACTTTCTCACCTTCTGGGGGTTTGGACCATGCTGAGCAGTGGGATCACACTACACTCTGATTTTTCTGGCTGCAAGGGAGCTGCTTGCTGTTTCCTAATGCTCTTGTTTCTGTGCAGGGTGGGGGCAGGAAGAGTCAGTTGAAATAATCCCAGCCATGACAACCATCCCCGTGTCCACTAGGGCTTGTCCCATGCTGGACGGGAGGGGGCAGTCATGGGGAGCCACCAGCAGCCACCACCCCTCCCCCACCCCGCTGCCCACACGGCTGGGCCACAGACAGTAGACAGCAGCCCCGACGCTCTCTAAGAATATGAAAGAAAGTTTACTGAATCTACACTTCTCATTAAAGCCTTTAAACATAAAAGCTCTGTAATAAACATCACAACTTAGTGTTATCTGTCATATAAATAAAATATACACCAAGATGTACATTATCAACAGGGTATGTCCTGAAGGCGATGCCACCAAAGGAGAACTTGACTCATTACTTTTAAAAAACAACGAACAGCTCGATGAAGGTCAGCGTCACCTACAGAAGCTCAGGGAAGCGGGGCGCGACCACCCTAGGGAGGGGGCGTGCAGAAGCGGATTTTCTTGGCTGTTTCCACATCAGACTTGGCAACCAGAAACCTCATCTTCTTCCCGCCGTGTCGGATCAGATCGACAGCTCTGAAACCAACACAGGAGTGAGGTGGTGCCGCAGAGCACCCAGGAGGCCACTGCCGAGTGCAGGGGGACGCACCACCAGACCCAGCAGATCCGACTCCCCCCACCCTCAGCTGTCACTGCATGCAAGGACTTGATGGGGCTGCGCGTGAGCCTGGCCTGGGCATCCAGTCTCCCCTCCCCTCCTTAGAGCATCTGGGAGGAGCAAGGCCAGGCGGTGCCCATGGGTGTAGGGGCTTGTCCTGCAGGTGGACCTGTCTAGGCTAACCCCGACTGCTTGAGCCAAGATGTGTGTGTGGCGGTACCTCAGGTAGCCGACGCCCATCAGGCTGCTGCCGTTCACCTCCAGGATGCGGTCTCCCAGCGACAGCCGCCCGTCAGATGCTGCGGGGCTGCCTGGCAGCAGGGTCTGGATATAGAGCCCTGGGGTGCCCAGGGGCGTGTGCTGGGGAAAAGCAGGGGCCTCAGGGCTCTGCAGCTGCTGACCCCAGCTGTCCCCAGTGAGGAACCCTGCAGCCCACTTCCCCGGCGTTTGCAGGCCCCATGTCTGGAGTCAGGCCAAGCTCATGAGTTTGGTCTTCACAGGTCCAGCAATAAAAGCACTGGATACCACCACTGTTCCCAAAGGCCCAGGACAGACCCTAAAAGTCTGGGGATGGGGGCAAGATGACAGCAGGCCCAGGGAAAGAGGCCAGTGGACAGGCCGGGCCCTCAGTCCCAAGCATAGCAGAGGCCTCCCCCACTCTCCTCCTCCCTGGCCACACTCTGTAAACAGCAGGAACCAAGGCAGCCTACAAGGGGCAGTGGGGAGATGCGGGAGGCGGGCAGGGGTCCTGGGGCCACTCACCATCCCATCGATCAGGCCCATTCCCAGCCCCGAGGGGCCTCGCTCCAGCTCCACCATGAAGACGTAGCAGAAGTCATCGGTGCTGGAGCTGCGGCTCGAAGTGGCCAGAGGCGGCTCATCCATGGGGGCCACAGAGTCTCCTGGGTGGGCAAGGAAAGGTGCAGCAGGGCTGAGGGGCTGGTGGGCTGGAGGTCAGGCCTGCCCCAGGAGTCCGGACATAGGGACATCCCAGATCAGCTGCTGCTCCAGGGGGAGGACGTAGGAAAGGTGCAGCAGGGCTGAGGGGCTGGTGGGCTGGAGGTCAGGCCTGCCCCAGGAGTCCAGACATAGGGACATCCCAGATCAGCTGCTGCTCCAGGGGGAGGACGTGAAGTGCTCGTGCAGATCCAAGGAGGCACCGTTTGGGCAGAACATGAACAGTAAGCCTGGCGATTAGGTTGCGGCCCACCTGTGGGCGACATCCCCATGTGCCTGAAAGGGGCACCTTGGTCCCTGCCCTACGGTTACCGCAGAACATCGGCCCCTCTCAGCGCCGGCTGCCAGGGCCCCACACAGTTCCAGCACGGCCTCTCACGACGGCCTCCCACCGCCCTGGATTCCCCTCCCTCCTCCACATCCGCCCCTCCTGAGGGCTCCCACTGCTGACCGGACCCTGCCCCCAGGTCCCCAGCCCCACCCTGAGCGCCCTGGGCCTTCTCTCTCCATCACGCACTTGCACCCACCACGGGCCACATGGGTTGGGGTCTCAGAGGCAGAGCCAGAGTCTGTTCTGGAGCCGCCTCATGACAGTTTTCTGAGCTCTGGTGCCAGAACACCTGAGCAGGTAGCCTGTCTCAGGCCCAGCTCTGCCAGGTGACCCCAACCCTCAGGGCACACTCCAAACTCTGCACAAGCACCAAGGACTCTTCATTCCTTAGGATACTCACACACCATGCACTCGCCCACACACGTATGCACACACATGCACACACGCACACAAGTGTCCCCCCACACACACACACAGGCACACGCACGTGCCCTGCCTCCGCACCCAGAGGGCTCTGGTTTCACCTCCTCCCTGAGGTCCTCCCAGATGCCCCCAGCACACCTCCTCAGCTGGCTGGCCCACATCGTCCAAACCACCCCCTCTCCACCTTGTGCAGGAGTGATTCTAAGCACGTTTCTAGACTCGCTCAGTCGCACGATGGCAGTGAATATTTGTTTAAGATGTGTCATACAACTGAGCGACCGAGCTGCTGCGTGGCCAGCTGCCTGGCCTACCCAGGGACTGAGGGTGGAGTGTCAAGGTGCCAAGCAGGGTCTGGGGTGGGGGACCTCACCTTCCGGAGCTGCTTCCCGGGGACCGCACGGGCCATTCCTCTGCCCTTCCAGAAGCGCCTTCCCGCAGTTGCTGCTGAGCTCTGTCCAGTCAGGGCCTCTGGGCTCAAGTCCAAGTGGGGTGCTGGGAGGTGTGAGCAGGCATGAGGAGTCCATGTGCAGGGGTCCGGCCTGGGAACCCCCACGGCCCCCGCGGCCTGGCTGCCTTCCCAGGGGGCCCTGTGCCAGAGGAGCCCTGGCAGAAGGAAGAGAGTGTGCCAAGGTGGCTTCTCGGGCTCCCCTGCTGGGGTCCCTGGAAGCCAGGGGGCAGCTCTGGGCATCCAGGTGCCCCTCCGGGATGGTGTGGTTGGCGTCCTGGGGAGGGAGAAGAGCGAGAACTCAGGCACCAAGCAGGGGGCGGGCCAGGCAGCACAGTGCCTCCAGGGGAGGAGAGGGCCCCACGGCCCCCAGAGTCACCCTGCAGAACACGAGGGCCGCAGGCTGCATGCGACCCAAAGGGTCAGAAGATGCCTGCAGGCCTGATGTCTGAGTGGCGGGAGAGCCAAGGGGCTTCCCCACCATCTGCAGCCAGGGCCTGAGGTGGGGAGAACACCCAGGACTCCTGGAGCTCCCTGCCTGCTGCATCCCGGCAGAGCCGGGCCACTTCCACCCCAGCCATCAGGCCCTGGAGCCCAGCACAGCCCCCCGCCCTGCAGGTACCTCCAGGCACTCTGGCTGGGCAGGCCCGCCGCCAGGGCTGGCTTTGCTCCGCAGGCTCCACAGAAAATGGCGGATATAGAGGATGTGCTGGTAGATGCGGTCATCCAGACAGTCTGCTTCCAAATCCACCTGGAAGCCCTCACTTGGCAGAACAATGGGTGGGGGGTTTTCATAGGACTCCAGGACATCCTCGGAAACCGCGGGCCCTGCATGCTGGAAAACGTCCTCCTCCTGCTCTCACTCTTGACTGGTGGTGCGGCTGGCACAGAATTCCAGACTGGGGGTCGTTATTGCTCGGAATTTCGAAGGCAGCTCCTTTGTCTTCAGACTTCCTGTGCTGCTCTTGAGAAGTCTGAAACCATTCTGATTGCTAATCTTTGGATATGTCTTGTTTTTCTCCTTCTCTGAAAGCTCGTAGATTTTCTATGTCCATGTTCTGAAATTCTGTGACATTCAGTCCTGGTGCAAATCCACTCTCGTCCACTGGGGGTACCTTCAATCTAGAAACTCAGGTCCTTTGGGTCTGGATTATCTTTACTTTCTTGCCACCCTCTTCTCTGTTTCCTCCTTCTGGACTCCTGCTATTTGGGTGCTGGGCCTCACCAACTGGCCCTTTAACGTTCTCATCTTCTTCCTCTCTGTTTCTCTCTTGCTGATTTTGCTGCCAACATCCAGTGGCCTGGACTGCGGTCATCAAATGTCTACACTGAAGGAACAATCAATGTCTCCAGGCTATATGGGGAGGGTCAAGAGCAGACACCCCCCACCTCCCAGCAGCACATCCTCTAACACCTCTGGCCACCCCCACCCCACTGGCTACAGCCCTGCTCCCTCCAGCCCCACCCCTTAAACACACACCAGCTCAGGAAAGCCTGTGGTTTGCCCCAAGGTGGTTCTTTTTGGTTTTGTGAGTTGCTAGAGCCATGTTTACTTCCCACTTCTGTAGTTTGTCCAGGGTTGGTGTTGGGGAGGAAGCCAGCAACCTGTGCTAAGAAATCCTCTCATCATCTTCACAGGAACAGATCTCTCTCCCCCCGCTGTGTTCCGTGTTCCTGTCTTTTTTACTCTGCTTTCTGGACGATTCGCTTGACATGATCTTCCACCCGCGCTATGGAGCTTTTCATTTCGGCTTTCATAGCTTTAATTTCCAAGAATTCTTTTTGTTCTCTTATTTATATAATCTTATTATTATTTTATGGATGTTATATCTTCTCTTATTTGTACAAGGATAAAAATGATTCTTTTACAGCTTCTCCCTGAATAGTCTGTTTCAGGGGTCAACGAACTGTGGCCTGAGGCCTATTTTTATAAGGCCCTCAAGCTAAGAATAGTTTTTACATTTTTAAAGGGTTTGAAAACAAAACAAAGAAGAGTATAGGACAGAGACTATATGTGGCCCACAAAGCTGAAAACATATTCTACCTGGCCCTCTACAGAAAACATTTGCCGCCCCCCGGTCTGTTTTCTCCAACTTCATCTTCCCCCTCCTGTCTCTCGTGTTAAAGCTGTTCTAGAACAGCTGCCTGTTGACTCACTCCTATTTAAGTGGCAGGCTCCCAGCCTCAGAGCAGAGAGCGTGGCTATCCAGGGACCACTCAGGGTGCCCTGGCCTGGCTGCTCTCCTGTGGTATCCCCAGCAAGGGCACCTGCATGCCTCCCCCTGGGCTGTCCCTGACTCCAGCCTGCTGGGTCAGCCCACCTCCTGCTTGGAGCACACAGGCCTGGCTGCTAAGCTGGGCAGGAGGCCAAGGTTCCAGCAATCAGGAGGTCACTTTTCCCGGAACTCCCTTTTCTCAGCATGAGACTCCTGCCCTTGCCTGGCCTCCCCAGCCAGGAGAACTTTTGTTTAAATGCTCTAGAAATAGACACCCATCTTCTGCCAGAGTGAGAAAAGAGCAGGCACACAGCTGTGTAGATGCGGGGAAGGTGGCTGAGACCCTAAGTAACACTGTTCCCTCCCCTGATGCATTTTGTACTAATGCACAACAGTTACACAGAAAACCACACCAGTTTGAAATGCACAATTCAAAATCTTCCCAAAGTGCACCCAGCCCCAGGAACAAGGACCAGAGCATGCAGGAGCAGGTCAGGAGCATACTGAGCCCCTGCAGTCCCTCCATGGGCTCCCAGGGTTGGGCATGGGGCTCACTTCAACAGCTGTGCTGCTTGTTCCTGCACCCAAGCCAGGGAACCTGAGCGGGCACTCTTCTGCACCCCACGCCCTCAGCTCAGTGTGATGTGTAAGGTTTGTCTACAGCTCCTGGTGACAATGGTCTGCTAAGTCACATTGCTCTGTAGGACTTCACTGTAATGAACAGACTACACTTTACTTATCCATTATGCTGTTGATGAATACAAGCTATTCCCAGTTTGGGGCCACTATGAATAGTGCCACTGTGAACATTCCCGTCCAGGTTGTTGTAAAGAACAAATTGAAGCATTTCAATGGGGAGAAGTACCACATCAGAGCACATGCATACGGTCAGCTCCAGCAGATGCTGCCAAACAGCTTCCTGCAGTGGTTACACTGAGTTGTAACACCACCAGTAACACACGAGAGTTCAAGTTCACACCTCTTCACCAGTGCTTGGCATGGGCTTTTTTCATTTTAACCATTCTGGTTGGTTTAGTATTTTAAAAACACTGTGGTTTTAAACTACATTTTTCAAGGCTGGCCAGTTAGCTCAGCTGGTTATAGCATGGAGTTATAACACCAAGCTCAAGAGTTTGGATCCCCTTACCAGCCAGCTGCAAAAAACAAAAACAAACAAACAAACAAAAAAATGCTTAAACTGCATTTCTCTAATGATTAATGAAGTTGCTCACCTTTCATGTGTAATTTTCCTTTCCTATAATTCCTTTTCAGGTTTTGATATCAAGGTTGTGCTGGCTCTTTAAAATGAGATGGGATTTCCTATTTTTTCCTAGCTTCTGGAGGAATCTGAATAACAATAACATTACTTCTTCCTCTAATGTTTAAAATAATTCATGAATGAAACCATCTGGGTCTTAGATCTTTTTTGTGAGAAGGTTTTTAAATAATAAATTCAATCTCTTTAATATATATAGGACTACTCAGATTTTTAATTTCCTCTTGTATCAGTTTTAATAAGTATTTTTTTGCATGTTTCTTTCACCTAAACTGTCAAATTTATCAGCGTAAAGTTGATTGTAATATTCTCTTTACTACTCTGTACTAATTTTTAATGTAAAATCTGAGTGATACCCTTTTTCCATTTTTGATACTAACAATTTGTGTTTTCCCACTTTTATAAACTTTCTGAAGAACCAACTCTTGGCTTGATCACTTTTCTCTCCTCTATGTTTTTCACTATTGCACTGATTTTTGCTCTTATCTATCATTTCCTTCCTTCTATTTTTTCTGGGCTTGACTTGCTGCTTTTTGCCTTGCTTCATGATCATTCATTCTCAGCCCTCCTTGTTTTCTGATATATACATTTAAGGCTATAACTTTACCTCTTAGCTCTGCTTTACCTGAAGCCCACAGGTATTGCTACTTTGTATCTTCATTGATGCTGAGCACTGCACTTCAGCCATGGGGGGAGGAGAGAGCTGAGTTGGGGCTGGGTGAGCTTTTGGTAAGGCTCAGTGGGCCTCTGCTGGATCCTCACAGGAGGGTTTCAACTGTGAGCCTGGTGTTTACTCCCTAAGGGGTCTTGAACTCTAATCTTTGTCTCCTTAGCATCGTGAGACTACCACAAATTCCACTCTGCTTTTCAGAGCTTTTTGCTTCATTTTAAAGCCCTTCCCACCCCACTCCCTGGAGCTCCAGAATTTTGGCAAAGGTCTGAAGGAGAAAGCCAGCCATGCATTTTAGGCCCCTAAAGTCTCTGAGTTTGTCTCTCTAGCCTGTGAGAGGCCAAATCTGTTTGGGTTTCTTTTTCCCCAGCAACGGCCCCCTGCCTACACAAAGCCTGGATTCTTAGCCTCACACATAACCTGCTCCCAGGATAGCAAATGCCCCCAGGGGAAAGCAGCAGGCAGAACTTGAGTTCAGCTCTTTGTGGTTCTCCCTCTGCAGATCCTTACCTCTTCTAATCCTTCAGCAGCTCTCTGATGCCTTCAAACAGATGCCTTTTGTATTTTATCTGGCTGTGCACGTTGTTCTCAGCAGAAGTGTGGGCTCACTCCAAGCCACTCCATCCAAGGATTAGTGCTTCCCAAAATGTCTATCAAGCTGCCCTTCTGTTTTAGCCCCATCTCCACATCAATATCCAGAGGTACCTAGAGCTGCCAATTCCTGAGCCTTTTGGTGGCTCTGCTGTAAACCAGCTGCTCCTCAGGAGTCAGTTTTCCTAGATTTGCTATTGCAGTTGCTCTTCACCCACCTGCTTTCTAGCTTCCAAAATATTACTGCTTTCATCTCCTGTTTTCTTTGTCCTTGTGGGCTTATGCCATTAAAAAACATGGATTTACTTTTATTTAGTGATAGTTTGGGAGGAAGCAAATTAAATCCATCTGCCATACATACCCAGACATCCCTATATTTTCTAAATTTTCTATAGTGAATAAGTGTTTCACTTTTATAATGAAAAAAAATTAACTTTAAAAAATGACAATTCAGTACAATATATAGTCCCTAACATAGAGTAGATTTTTAACGTATGCTGAATGAATAAATGACACACAGAACCAGGTATGGTACCTGGCTTGCTTTGTGCTCAGCTTTGTCATTCATAAAACGGGATCATGAGGCTACCTACCTTGGAGGATTGCTGTGATGATTAAATGAGATAACCCAGGCAAAGCCTTTAATGTCTGCAGATACTCAGTAATAGCATCAGCTATCGTTATTTTAATAACACTTGCAGGGCACACAGGTGAGATTTTGTGTTTTGATCCTCAGGCGGTGCATTGTCCTGTTTTTGGCACCAAACTGAAAGGCCTGGTTTGCCCTGGTGAGTCTCATGTTGAGCTGGCTGCTCCACAGTCAGCTCAGGGTTTTGCCTGAAGTTGGGCAAACTATTCACATTACCCGACCTTCCAGACGCACAGAAAGCAGATTCCATCTTGGGCTGCAGCCACTCCCACCTCCATCCTATGGCATGTTCAGTGTTTTCCAGGCAGGAAAAGAAACCATCAGATTGGTTTCCATTGATTACCCGTGACACCTGTGTCAGGGGAAGGTGGGTGGCAAGGGAGGAGGGTGAGGGTTGGTTAGTTTCCTGTTGCTGTTGCAACAAATGCCCACTGCCTTGGTGGTTAAAGCAACACAAGAGTGGAATCTCATGGTTCTGTGGATCAGTCTAGTGCAGGTCTTGCTGGGCTGTGAGCTCTCTGGAGGCTCTGGGAGACGATCCACTTCCTCGCTCATCTGGATTGTTATCAGAATTCAGTTCCTCGTGGTTGTAGAACTGAGGTCCCATTTCCGTGTTGGCTGTCATCTGGGGGCCATTCTGACTCCCAGAGGCCACTGTGTTCCTTGGCTTGTGGGCCCCTCCTCCATCTTCAGAGCCAGCCAGGGTGGGTTGAGTCCTCCTTTCTTCTTCTGTCCATCTCTCTGGCCCACTCCTATGGATCGTCTGATTAGATGCCCACCAGGGTCATCCTCCTGTCTCAAAGTCCTTAATCTCAGGCACATCTACAGAGTCCCTTTTGTCATGTGCAGTAACATAGTCACAGGTCTAGGGACTAAAGATAGACATCTCTGGGGTCCTTATCCTGCCTACCACAGGTGGGGAGAGCTGTGAAAGGAAAGCAACTTCGCAAGTTATCTACTGAACACTGAGTTTTCTGGGCCTGGAAGCTAGGTGTCCAGCCCCCTGGCCTGGCTTGTAAGCTGGTGACTGGAGAGTGACAGTACATGGGCCCCAGCCCCTCCACTGCCCTTGCCTTTCTCCGTCTGTGGTCTGTGCCCCTCCTACCTGGATAAGCTGGGCGCTGGGAGTGGCCAGCAGGTTGAGGGTGCAGGAGAGCTTCCGGAAGAAGTGCTCTCCAGCCACCCCTGTCACTTCTCATCAGGACACAGGTCAAAGGACCTCTGACCCCCAGCCCCTCCACTGCCCTTGCCTTTCTCCGTCTGTGGTCTGTGCCCCTCCTACCTGGATAAGCTGGGCGCTGGGAGTGGCCAGCAGGTTGAGGGTGCAGGAGAGCTTCCGGAAGAAGTGCTCTCCAGCCACCCCGCAGCCGGTGCTCCTTGTCCACTCCAGGAGCTGCTGCAAGCGGGTGCAGGCCTGGACACCTCTAGGCCAGTGGAAACAACTCAGGGAGGGGCCTGGGGATGAGAGAGGAAGGGTGATGCCCAGGTCTCCCAGCAAACAGGTAGGCAACCACCCTCACGCAGGGGAACCAGGCACCAGCTGGTCCCCAGAGCCTGCCCTCCGGACAGAGAAGGACATTATAGCTCAAGGACAGACATGAGACCCTGTGTCAGTTTCCAAGGCAACTTTCCTACTTCTTGGGCCCCTCTCTGGAACAAAGGTGGCGGTGGGAGGTAAAGGTGGCAGGGCAAGAAGGGCTGTGACAGCCACTGACTCCAAAGCGCAGGCCGAAGGCCAAGACCTTGCCTCTCTCCCAAAGCTGCCACATCTGTGCTGGCAACACGTGTGTGCTGTGGGCTCACCCCTGCTCTGATCTCTCCATGCCCCCAGTAGTGTCTCTGCCTGGAAGTAACCCAGCAGGGGATGGAGAATGTTAGCTCAGGGAGCAAGGTCACAGGTCAGAGCCTTTGCAGCTGTACGGATGTGGCTTCCATCCTGGCCCCCACATGTCCACCAGCAGTTCTGGGCAGTTCAATAACTCCCCTGAGCCTGTCATAGGGAAGGGGCCCTGTGCAGACCTTTCTGCCGTGGCCTTTCTGAAATGCTGATAAGAATGCCTCCTGCAAGAACACTCTCTGTGCGATGTGTCCTAAGCCTGGGCCTCAGCCTGCCTCCCACCCCCAGCCCCACGGGCACCCACCCCCGCAGACCCCTCACCACAGCAGAGCTGTCCCTCAGGAGTCATCCGAGGGGTCAGTAGCCTGTGGCTGGCAGTGAGAACACCCCCAGCATTTCCAGCAGGAATGTGGGTCCCTGTCCCCCAGCACCTGCCCTCACCCCTGTCCAGGAGCTGGTTGAGGAGCAGAGTGCCGGAGAAGAAGAACAGGTAGGCGAGCATCTGGGAGGCAACCTCGGGGTGCACCTGCAGCTGCCGCAGGAGGTCCAGGGCCGCCTGGTAGACAGACACGACGCGGCGCACCTCCTCTGGCAGTGCAGGTGTCACGCACCAGCTCTCCCGGCACTCCGTCTGGAACGGGGGGCACTCCAAGAGGGCTGGGAGGCAGACGTACAGGCACTGGAAGGGTGAGAGAACAGGACCACATTTCCAGGGGTGCTGGTGGTCAGACTGAGAGGCCCTGACCTACCAAGTTCCCCACCCACGTGCTGCATGCCCCACCCTGGACTCATCACAGCTCCTGGCTGAGGCTTTTCCAGTGACGTTGCAGGGGGTGGGGGACAGGGGTTTAGCAAGAGCTGCCTTCTGGGGCTGCTAGGAGCAGAGACAGGGTACAAGTACTCAGCCAGAGCCAGCCGCAGTGGTCATACGGCACCTGCTCCTGTTAAGGCACAGGTGAGCCTGGGAGGTTACAAAGGTAGTGCCTGGTGGGATGGACTCCAGCAAAGAGGGCTGCAAACACCCTGTTGGTACTGAGCGGGAGAGCACCACCTCCCCAGAAAGCAGCTCACCATGCCCCAAAGCACCCCAGAGCTGGGTCATGGCCACAGGGGGACCAGTGGCCACAGCCCTGGCACCAGCTGGGTTTAGGTTGACAATAGACCCATGCCCCAGGTTGACAACAGAGCCATGTCCCATGTGCCACACACCGAGGCCTCTCACAGTTTATCCATGACCCTCAACACACCAGCAGGCAGGGACTGCATTTCAACGGGAGGGAAAGAGGAAGCCAGAGTGATTCTAGGTTTCCTGCTTGGGCGAGTGAGGGGCCAGATTGGGAAAGAGCAGGCATCGGGGGCACATCAGGGCCTACGCAGGACCAGCGGCCACCTCCTCACTGCTGAAGTTCAGCTCATCGCAGCCCCTTCCTGGCTCCTCCCTAGGAGATCCACAGCCTGAGCCTACTTCATCCAACAAGCTGCCTAAGCACAGAAACGGTGGCACCGCCAGCACAGCTGCCATCCCCGACGGCCTGGGGTGCCCATGACCCACCATACCTTGGAGATGTAGTACACGCACTGCTGGAAGGAGTATAGCACCACCTCCTCCAGCACCGCCATGGCCTCCTCGCTGGCCGTCAGTGTGCAGGAAAACAGTGACTCCTTCGAGCCTGCAGGGAGACAGCAACAGCAACAGTCACTCCAGGAGGCCACAGCGATCGGCACCCATCTGCAGGAACAGCAGCGACACAACCACCTGCCCAGGTGCCCTGCGAGCACCACACAACGCTCCCGTGTGGGTTGGGAGAATGTGACAAACCAGCCAAACACCTCTGGGCCATGGCTGGGGCTAAGCCTGCCACCCTCATGGAGAGGCCAGGAATGCTGGTGAGGGGCAGGAGGAGTCCACACATTCCAACGCCCCGTGGATCCCAAGCACAGGAGCTGCTCATTAACTATAGTGTTCCAGAATGTTTTCCATTAGAAGCATCTGCCCCCACAATAGCAGATCCGACCCCTGCCCTGCAGGTCACTTCTCATCAGGACACAGGTCAAAGGACCTCTGACAGCAGGCTTTGAGGAGGCCGTCACTCTGTGGAATCATAACAATCTTTCAAGAAGAAAGAAACCTAAATCACCTATGTCCCCTCCCCCAGCACCCAGGGAGACAGCTGGGAAGATGCTGCTGTGTCTTCAGCCACCCGGAGGCAGCCTGGCTCTGGGCAGGGCACTTGGGCCGGGGGACAACGCAGGGAAGGGGACCACAAGGGCATCAGCAGGGTGTGGCTGAAGCTGAGACTTGGGGGAGGGGAGTCACCAGTGGGGGGAGGAGAAGGTGACTCCTTCCCTCCAAGAGGGGGTTCCTGTAAAGGCGAGAGGCCCCCAGCAGGGTGGAACTATCCCTAGGGGCTCTACAGAATGTGAGCGGCATCTGGACGTGGGTCCCCAGGCATTAAGGGGAAGGAACCAGAATGCTGGATGTCTGGCGTTTGTTCCTCACTCTC
The DNA here is from genome assembly GCF_000696425.1 of Galeopterus variegatus. Classification (NCBI taxonomy): domain Eukaryota; kingdom Metazoa; phylum Chordata; class Mammalia; order Dermoptera; family Cynocephalidae; genus Galeopterus; species Galeopterus variegatus. The sequence continues at coordinate 124,483 of NW_007728445.1, read as the reverse complement.
TCAAGTCCTCATCTGTTCATTACCAGGAGTGGGGGGCTCTCTCTCCGTTCCTGCCCCAGGCTCTCCACAGGAGCCACAGCAGGGGCCGCACCCTCACGCCATCGAGGACTCTCCCATCAGGGCCGTGAGGGAGTTGCTGCATCTCACGAGTCCACATGGCCTGGCCTGAGCCAGGCCTCGCAGGAGCACAGGCCACCCGGAAAGAAATCGTGGGCAGCAGCCAGAGGCCCTGAGGCAGGCCCATCCACAGCCAGGACAATGCAACTCACAAAACACTAGATGTGTTTCTATCACTTTTGTTTTGTTGTTCAAGTACTTCCTCAGGAGCTGGGGGCTCCCCTGTCCCCCAAACCCACTCCCCAAGAACCCACATGGGCCAGAGGCCAGAAGCCTGCCCAGTGCCAGGACCCTCCCTCGACCCACTGGCCTCCTACCCATGCCTGGTCCCAGGGGTCTCATTTGGAACCCAGGCAGGGCTGGCTGCTCCCTGCATCCCCCCTCCCCCAGCGGCTAGAGGGAACCTGGGGTCTTAGGCTTTCTGCCAGCTGAGATGCTCCTTTCTTCCAAAGCTTCCAGACCTTCAGAGAAATGCAAGGCTGGCCCTGACCACCGACCAGAACAGGTGTAAGCCACATGTGCTCACAGCCACAGGGAAGCCAGCAGAGGGGGACATGGCCAAGAACCTGAGCCCAGACCCTTGCACAGTGCCAGGGGTCTGTCCGTGGCACTCTGAGCACAGGCTGCCCCTGCACTACCACATCCACCTGAGAATGCAGCCCTGTGTGGCTCTCAGGCCAGGGCTCGGCCAATGGGAAGAGAGAATTGGATCCATGGGAACAGCAGGAGGACGAGGCGCTGATTCTGCAGGACAAGACCAGAGCAGGCTCCACACCCAACACACACAGCTCTCAGACTCCTTTGGGATCACTGAGCACCCCGAGACCACAAAGCCTCAAGGAGGATGGGCGCCCTGCAGCCTCCTCCGACTGGGCCCCGGCAGGCGCTGAGCCACAGCCCCGAGGGAGAGCAGGGGAGACCTGCAGAGGGACGCGGCAGACGCCATCCCCTCATGAGATGGAAACGAGGCCTCCTGGGTCAGCACTTCAGACCAAAAAGATTGTCTGGGAAACGACAAAGGCTATTTCACCAGCTCCGGACATGCCACCTCTGTTTTTAGAAGACCTCCCACAGACGTTTCCTGCAGAGGCTCAGGAGGCTGAGACGGAGACTCGGCCTCCCTTGCCCTCTGCTCAATGTTGTCCCTCTGAGTTCTCGGGCGCCTGCCATGCTCTTGACACCAGATTCTGGGGCGCCCCTGGGCCACACGCTTACTCCCCCAGCACCCATTGACTGGGCTTGACAACCAGGTCCCCGACCAAAAATAACTTCCTCCCTGGGACCAGAGGCAGCAGCTGCAGAGCTGCAGCCCGTCAGCACGGAGCAACTTTTCCCATGAACAGCAGCCAGATGAGGGCCTGTGTGGGATCAGCTAACAGCAGCCGGAACGTTGGCTGAAACGAAGCCACTTGGAAAGGCCATCTGCGGGGACTCGCCGAGAATGCAGAGCCCAGTCACCACGGAGCGGGGGAAGCCAGTCCCCCAAGCTGACTCCTGCTGGAGCCAGAGCAAAAGGGACTCCCCTAAGGACATCCCCTAAACCTAACCTCATCACCACCTCACACAGAAGGACATGCACTCGAGAATAAGCCAAAGTCCAGGTGGTTTCTTGGCCAATGTCAACTCCAGAAGTGTCTCTTCTATCTCAGAACCCGCCTGCCATCTGTGACATTGGCCCTGGGCAGCCAGAAGCCTTCAAGGAGACGAGAGTGGTGCTGGGGCCAGGCCATGGGAGAGGGAGTGAGCTCGGGGGTGCACAGGCACTGGATTCCAGGAGAGACCCTCGGGGTGGGCCAGGCGGCTGGACGCGAGGGCCCCTGCTCTGGAGACTTCGCAAGTGCAGGCACTCACGTCACGTTCAGGAGAAAAGCCAGATACTACGTCTGCTCTAGATCCAGACCCTGTGGACAGGGAGTGGCCACCCATTCCTGGGAAGTCTAACTGGCTGCTGTGCATGTCCATCCAGGGGACGAGGCACAGAGGCCACATGCCCAGAATGCCCACTGGGAATAGGAAGCATCTGCACCAAGAGCCGACACGCCGTCCACACATCTGCAGAAGCCCAGATCCCAAGGCCTTGGGAGCCCCACAGGAAGGTCCTTCTTCCCTTTCCACTGTAAAGTAGGGGACCAGAAAATACTAAGAATAATTAATTAATTAATTAAACAAACAAAAAAGAAAATACTAAGAAATCATGATTGGCAGGACGGAGCGTGGACAGATCTCAGCTGGCTCTGCCCCTCTCCAGAGCAGGGTGTGCCCTCACCCCACAGTCTGATGTCCAGGTCTGGCCCGGACACCCTGATGGGTTCGGTTTGCCCAGGCTTCATAGGCCCTCATCCAACCTGGTCTCCGGAGCCCAGTCCCCCACCACAGACTGAGGACAGTGTCTGCTAAGCAGAGTAAGAGCCTGTCCTGGCCACTAATCACCATGCAGATTCCCCAGCCCCACACTCTCGGCCACCGAGAGCCCCTCCTCTTAGGACATCTGCCCTGCAAGGAGCCATAGCAGGGTCCCAGAGCCAACGCGTACAGCCTGGTCCAGGGCCCCACGCTGGCCCTGTTTTCTCAGAGCTCTTCTAGGTTGAGGCCATGGCCGCCTCCTGGGTGCCACAGCTGAGTACACACAGGCACAGTGCAGCATCCGGCATACAGGGTCCATGTCCACGTGCCTGGCCCGTACTTCCCTCCCAGCTCATGGACGGGGTGGACAAGTGGCCTGAACAGCCTGAGGGACCCGCAGATGGAGGGGAGTGAGTGATGTGTTTTTGCCACGGCAGAGCAACAGGGGCAGCAAAACATGAGGCTCTGGCCCTAGAGCCCCCAGGGGCCTGGCTGTCACATTGGTCCCATGGCAGGACAGTCCTGCTGCTCCTCCCTGGCAGACACACACCAGCTAAGATCCTACCTGGGCCTCAAGGAGCAGCCCAAATGCCACCGTCTTCATGAAGCCCTCCCAGACTGCTCCAGTCAGACTCACCCTCCGCGTTTTCAGAACGCTTCCTACTGTACTTCATAAATCCTAGAATGCACGTCTCCCCACATTACAACCCCCGAAATTGACATGCATCTACAATTGTATAACTACAATTCTTTCTGAAATAGTGGCACAACTCGGAATGGGCAGTGGCTGAGAGCCAATGCTCTGCCTACCGTCCCTGGCATTCACTCCCTAGTGGTTCTATGTCTTCCCCACTGAGTGGCCCGGGTATCCCCCGGGCTTCCCTACAAGCAGAACAGAGTTGGACAGCAGTCAAGGTGACGCCACTGCATGGAGCACGTGACACGATGTTGTCAGGTTGGCCCAAACCACCAGCATTGGTCTCAAGTGGTCTCCGAACAACTGACACATGCCAGGACTGGAAGCTGAGGATGCCCTGACATGAATCCCTCCCTGTTCTCGTGGCCAGCTCTGCCCCTGTGCTCACCCTGCCTGGGAATGCCAGCACAAGGCTAGGGGAGCAGCACCAGCCATACCTGTGACATCCAGCTGCTCCTCCATGCTCTGCATGTAGAGTGGGCATTTCTGCTGGATAAAGTACAGGAGCTCGATGGAGTTAGACATCCAGAAAAGAATGTGCTGCAGGTCTGGAACTAGGTCAGCCATGGAAAAGCTGGCCAAGGAGATGGGTTCCTGGCTACCAAGATAGAAAGACTAAGAGTTACACTTCGACTGTGACACCTGGAGAGGCTGAATCTAGTCCTCTGTCTGCATAATGACATTCCTTTTAATGGGACACTAACAAAAACAACTAGGACTGTCAACCTAACAATGTCAGGCTGGGAAGTTACAAATATATACACAAACCTGTTTGGCATCTGACAACGACACCCAACAGCCAGAGGCTCCTACAAACCTAGCAGGAAGGACAGCCAGTTGCCACGGCCACTGGTAAGGACTCTGGTAAATACACTGTTTTCATATCTTCTCTTTTGAAATTAGATAATTAAGTAGCTGTGAATGTTAAGAGAGAGTGTGTGTGCGCATGTGCGCAGTAGGGAAGGGAGGCGATACAGCCCACGGTTTTTAGAACAAGAAACCTGAGTTTAAGCGTGTTATTTAAGCCAACAAGGTAACTACCAGAGGAATCAAGCTGTAATATAACTACTTTGGGAGGTGCACAAGGCAACACTAGCTAGATACGACTTTATTAAAGCAGGAGGTGAGAAGGTAAGGTGTGAAGTCGATGAACCAAGGGTAGCAACCAAAGCATGTTATTTGAAGGTTTGTAAGTAATCATCAGAACACCCCCAAACGGACACAGTTCATCGAGGCTGCCTCTGAGATCTGCCACCCGGGGAGCAGGGCTAGGGCCGAGCTCCTACCACAAACACTTCCACACAGTCAGGTTCTTTCTCTACAGGGCGCGTTGCTGCTCTGGTGAAGTAAAGCAGACACGCTCCCCCGAGAGGCGCTGCCAGACGCTGGGCGATGAGCAAGGCCCCGGGGGACAGGTCAGACCCTTCCTGCGGCCACCCAGGGTGGGATGAGGGTGACAGTGCTCTTCCCTTCCAGGCCTGCCGCCTCCCGGCTAGTGGTCCCTTTTCAGGGGACGATGGCAACCTCCTCGGCCAGACTGCTTCTACCAAGCTCAGAGCTGCCCAGACCATTTCTCCTCCTCCTCGAGCACCACCCCATGAGGCATCTGTGTCAACTCCCCACTGTGTGACTTGCAACTTCCTTGTGTTGTCCTGAACCGGCCTCTGGAACACCCGAGGGACGGCTGCTGCAAGGCTGTGCTGAGGTCCCAGACAGCTGCTCGTTTAAACAGCCCACCACACGCCTTTCTCACAGGATCCTTCACCCCCTCCGCACAGCAGCCTAGCATGAAGCCCTGAAACCCGTTGCTTTCCAGCGGCTAAGGACAATGTGCTGACCGTGGCTTCCATGAGCACATCTGGGGGATACTCTTCACAAATGACTTAAGTCACCCGGATCTCACCTGGGTTTGCCTGGGTGAGGGGCACCCCTGCTGCCTAATGCCCAGCTGGCCTGGGGCCCCTCACCGCCTCTGTGTCCCTTACTGGGGGGATTGTAAGGGGCAAGCCCGGCGCTGCCCCTGTGCGGTCCTCAGGGCATCATGCGAGCCCAGCACCTGCCCCCAGGCCCAGGACACATCCAGGAGCTGTAATCTCGCCTGCGCCAGGAGAAGCTTCAGGATGACTGGCTGTCAGTGTGACCGTAGCACACATAGTGCCTGGTGTCTGCACATGGCCCGGGGATCCTGGGGAAATGTGCCACAGTCACGGGAAAAGTCCCCAGAACTTACAGGCAGCTGGTACGTGAATGGGCCAGAGAAGGGCCCAGGTTTTATTGCCTCCTTTTTCCTTCCCTGGCCGAGCAGCCAACAGGGGCCGAGGGGAGGAACCTCAGGCTTTGTCCCAGATTCTCCCTGGTGCCTGAAGTGTTGCTTATCTGCCTGATGTAATTCCACTTTTGTCCACAAACAATGCTGACCTCTCTGTGTCCTGCCCCTGGCCACAGAAGAAACTGGCCTGAGACCGTGTCCCTGCATTCGCTGCGAGCAGGTCTGCTGAGGGCCTGGCCCGCTCACCTTCTCACACAGCTCCGAGTGCTGTCCCTTTGTCTTCATTCTTGACCCTGGCTTGAATTACACATGTGCACACAGACAGGCATAACAAGCTTTGTGTCGTTAAAAAAGGATTCATGTGGCTCTTCGGAGCCTAATCCCATTTTGTTTTCAACATTTACTGCCCTTCGCAATTTCACTCAGAATTCAAGGGGCAAATAGGCCTCTACTGGAAAATAACTCCGGGGGCTTGGCCACCTGGAGTCTCCTATTGAATCCGGTCAAGGTCATCATCAAGGGCACACCACATGCCAGCGTGGACCACGTGCAGTGATAGAGACCCAGCCTGTCCCACCAGGCCTGTCTGGACGGTGGGGCAGGAGCAGGTCTGGTGCAAAAGGAAGATGCCACACTGGACCAGGAGCAGGGGGCACTAGAACTGAACAGGGAGGGTGAAGGGCCACATGGCAGAGGCACAGCCTACAGCGGGACTCTGAGGAGACTGGCCCGACACTTGGGCAGAAGGAAACTGCACGGCTGGGGCAGTGCCAGTCAGAATGCAGGCACCTCCTACACGGTGGCAGGAAGGTGAACAGCCTACACGGAGAACTCACCAGAGTTCCACTCCTAGGAACCAGGCAGTGGACACAGGCACACAGTGCAGGAGGAGTGCAAAGGCGGGAGTGTCTGGGTGCCAGCTGCACTGCTGTTTCTGGTGGCAAAGACCTGGCCATGCCATCGGCAAAGTAGCGAGTGAGTGAGTGTGGAGCTCCATGAAGACAGTGCACCATGAAAGGTGTGTGTCGACCAACCTTTGCTAACCTGGAGAGGTTGCAGTGAGCAAGCAAATCTCAAAACAATTCATCCGGTAAACACTCACCTGGTGGAAGGAAGGAAGGGAGGAAAGAAGGAGGGAGGGAGGGAAGGAAAGATGAAGCGGGAAAGGAAAAAAGGAAGGGATGGTGGAAGGGAGAAAGGAAGATCAAAAGTTTGGAAGTCCCTCCAGCAGTGGATACACCCTCAGAGTGCTCCTCACGTGGGATTATGAAATGATTACTCTGAGTAGCAGCCTGGCCCCAACTGATTTGCCATGGGACTGGGGCATCTCCACGGCTGGCAGTGTTGGCCATCGCACTACTGTTTATTTCACATGTTCATGATGTCCACCGTGCCCCTCTCCCCCAACCATGTCCTGGACTTTGGGAACAGCAGAGCAAAAGGAGAAGGAAGGAAGGAAGGAAGGAAGGAAGGAAGGAAGGAAGGAAAGAAGGAAGGAAGGAAGAGAGGGAGGAAAGGAGATGATAAATACCATACGTGCAGCCAACCACTAGAAGTGGTCTGGGGAGGGCACTGGGGAGGCGGGAGGGTGCAGTATTTCCTATGTCACTGCGTAGCTAAGCGTCACTCATGTTTTCACAGTGAGAACACGTTCCTGTAATGTTTGTACAACAGCAACAGTAACAAATGAATCCTCCTGGAAGACAATGTGGAGGGAAAACAGGAAACCACCCAAGGTCTCTAAGCCGCAGGCAGCAGAGCTGAGGAAAGCTGGACTTAATTTTGCTGCAGCCTAGATTGCAGAGCAGATTGGAGGGGGGACTAGGGACACCAAGAGTCCTGCAGGGATGAGATGACTAGGGTGTGGACTAGAGAGGAGATCAGATGACCAGATGGGGGGCCAATAGCAGGGAGAAAAGGGAGTGAACAGCTCAAGGCACAGCCATGCAACCTGCAGAGCCACCACTGACAGTGAGAGAAGAGGGAGCAGCCCAGTGTGGAGAGAGAAGCTGAGCCAGGGAGAGCCCAGGACAGGGCAGGAGGGCCCGGGCAGGGAGACGTCATTGGAAGACCAGACAAACATGCCTATGCCAACAGGAGAAGTGAGCAGTTGCTGGTGTCCAAGGGCACATCACAGCAAAACTGAGAAGAGGTGACATTCCATGGAGCAGTTGCTAAAGACCTGGGGGAAGGCAGTTTCTACAGTCAGGGAAAGGCAGGAGTCAGGCTGCAGGGGGACGAGGAAGACAGAAAACAGGCAGTGATGCCAGGCACAGAACTCAGGACAGGGCAGGGAAGACGGAAGCTGGTGGCAGCAAGGAGAGGCAGAAGGACCAGCAAGAGCTGGCTTTGTTGTTCTCTTTCTTTCTTGAAACTGAAGAAGACTATAATCTCTCTGATGGCAAAGGGAAGACATCAGTTCTGAAAGGCGGACTCTGGAAAATGCTGTAGGCAAATCTGTGGTGATGACCGGTCACCACAGAAAACCACCCAACAATGCTGAGCTCCACTGAAAACCACAGGGCACCAGTGGGAGCGGCCAAGGTAAAGGAGCACCAGTGGATATAACACGCAGGAGAGTCACCCCAAATACCAGAAGCCACACGAAGACAAAAGACGTGAGACCAAAAAACAGTCATATTCCAAGTGACTGAAGAGATTTTGTAAAAAAAGAATTAAAACATAAGGATTAAACAAGGCATATCTAATTTAAGAGGAAAAAGAACTTGTTAAATTAAAAAGAAATCCAATAAAAAACCTTAGACATTTTCTTTTAAAAAAAAATCAATAAAATTTAAAATGGCAGGGCCGGCCCGGTGGCGCACTGCTACAGTGCGCCGTTTGGGAGCGCGGCGGCGCTCCCGCCCAGGGTTCGGATCCCACGTACAGACCGGCTGCTCACTGGCTGAGCGAGGTGCAGGCGCAACACCAAGGGTTGCGATCCTGTTGCCGGTCACGAAAAAAGACAAAAAAAAGGGGGNGCGGGCGCAACACCAAGGGTTGCGATCCTGTTGCCGGTCACGAAAAAAGACAAAAAAAAGGGGGAAAAAAAATTTTTAAATAGCAGATTACATACAGCTGAGGAGAGAATTAGTGAACCAAACGACCAGCAGAGATCTCTGAGAATGCACCAAAGAGACACAGAGATAAAAATCTGCAAGAGCAGGTTAGAGATATAGAGGAGGTTATCACGAGAAACCTCAAATCATGGCTAACAGGAGTCCCATGAGGAGAGAACAGAGAGAATAGTCAGGGCAAAATTCAAATAGATAACAGTCACGTGTTTTCAAAAACTGAAGATAGATACAATTCTTACACTAAAGCAACATACAGAATTCCAAGTACGATAAATAAGAACAGACTAAACCCTAGATATTTTGTGGTAAAACACACAACATTAAAGATCAAGAGAAAATCTCAAAAGAAGACAGAAAAAATAAACTTATCACAAAAGAACAAAAATTATACATACACAAGACTTCTCATCAACATAATAATGCTAAAAAAATAAAGGAGTATCTTCAAAGGTTGAAGGAAAAGAGCTAAACTCTTTCTTAAGAGCAGCAGCAAAATCAGAACATTTTCTGACACCAAGTCCGAGAGGACTGGCTATCATAGGGCCTCAACAAAAATAGCTGTTCAAGGATGTATTTCAGTAACAAGGGAAATAATCCTGACAGGAGTGAGTGGATGCAAGAAATAATGATAAGAAAAAACCAAAGCCACTGGTAAGCATGAGCACATGGGTAAATCCAAATAAACACAGATTATAAATATAAATAAAAACAGAATGATTTGGGAAATACCACGGTTGAAACAAGGTAAAGCTAGAATAACATAAATAATAAAACGAAAGCCAGAAAGTAGGGATGGGAGTCAAAGCATTCTAAGATGTGTTGTGCAATAAAAAACAGAAAGATAGTAATATTTTAAGAAAAACTTTGAAAGCAATAAAGAAGAAAAGGGGAAATTCAAAAAATCCAATTAGATAGGAAAGTATAAAAAAGAAAGGTAAGAGGCATGATAAACAGAAAACACAAAAAAGATGTTAAAAATAGGTCTAAATATATCAGTAACTGTAATAAACGTAAATGAATTAAACTTGTCCACTAAAAGACAAAGATGAGCAGGCTGGATAAACAATTGCTTTCAAAACCTGAAACAAAAGGACACAGAAAGATTGAAAGTAAAGGCATGAAAAAATTTACCAGGCAAATAGTAAAGAAATGAAAAGTGACAAAACTATTAACATCAGGGAACTAAAAGATTTTAGGGTAGTAAAATTTATTAGGACAAAAAGAGGGATATTACTTTAAAAGGAACATTTAAAAGGATACCATTGAAACTATACACACCTCACTGCAAAGTGTTAACACAAATGAAACAAAACATAATTTAAAAAAAAAAACTTACAAATCCACAATCATTGTGGGAAGTATTAACTTATTTTTCTCAGAATCAGAGCTTAAAGTGACAAAAAAAGTTAATATGTAATAGAGTTATATAAATAAATAAATAGTAAATAAAGTTGATCTAATAGACATACACAACTCTATGTAAAAAATAAACTAAATATTGCTGTAAGAACACGATAAATGCTTGCAAAATTGACCACAAACTAGTCAGCAAAGGATTCTTAACAAATAGCAAAAAACTGAAATCTTACAAACCATGTTCTCCTATCATAATGTAATAAAATTAAAAGTTAAAACAAAGCAGAAAAACATACATATTTAGAAATTCAAAATACTTTCAAAACAATTAATGAATCAAAGAAGAAATTACAAAAGAAATTATACAATAATAAGGAAACATAGATGTTATTGACACAGAAATCAAAGAAAAAGCAGACAAAATGATGAAATTGGTTCTTTGAAACAGCTAATAATAGACAAATCCCTGGGAAGATAAATCAAAGGTTGGGGGGAAGAGAAGAAAAGATATAGCACAATAAGAATTAAATAGGGGGATAAAACTATAAATATATTAAGATGAAAAAAGTCATAAGAGAATTTATGGATGATTTTATTCAAATAACTTTGAAAATATATGTCACAGATAATTTTCCAGGAAAGTAAAAATTATCTAAATAAACAAAGAAGAAATGGAAAACTAAATAAACCAATAATCATTAAAGAAATAGAATCAGCAAACACAAAGGTCTCCATCCCCACTGGCACCACCCCAGATGTTTTTACAGCCTCCTTCTAGCAAACTTTGAGGTCCAGCATCTCCACCTCATATGAATTGATTCACAGAACTGAAAAACAGAGGAGGCTCCCCCAATTCACTTTCTGTGAGTCTTGTTACTAAGATCAGACAACGATAATACAAAAAAATAAATAAATAAATTTCATAGATCAATTTTCCCTAAGAATTCAGATGGGAAAATCCTAATTAAAATATCAATAATATTGATCATCACTAATGATCAGGAAAATGCAAAATAAAAACACAATGAAACATCTCACACCTGTTAGAATGGCTATTATCAAAAAGTGTTGGCGAGTGGGGCCGGCCCGGTGGCGCACTGGATAAGTGCACCGCTTGGGAAGCGCGGCGGGCGCTCCCGCCTGAGGGTTCGGATCCCACATACAGACCGGATCCCACATACAGACCGGTTCCCGCTCACTGGC
>NW_007728445.1:112192-113365 GCF_000696425.1 Galeopterus variegatus | reverse complement strand
GTTGCGATCCGTTGCCGGACACGGAAAAAGACAAAAGACAAAAAAAAAAAAAAAAGTGTTGGCGAGGATTTGAAGGTAAGGAGACTCCACATCTCCCGTTGGTGGAAACTTAAATTAGAACACCTATTACAGAAAACAATAAGAAGTTTCCTCAAAAAATTAAAAATAGAACTACCATATGATCCAGCAATCCCACTTCGGGGTATATATACAAAGGAAATGAAGTCAGTATGACAGAGAGATGCCTGCACTCCCATGTCCACTGCAGCACGATTCATCATAGCCAAGATACAGAACCAACCTAAGTGTTCACCAACAGATGAACTGATAAAGAAAATGTGGCATAAATACACAATGGAATACTGCTCAGCCATCAAAAAGAAGTTAATCCTGTCATTTGTGACAACATGGGTGAACACAGAGGACATCATGTTAAGTGAGATAAGCCAGGCACAGAAAGACGAATACTGCAGGATCTCACTTATCTGTGGAATCTAAAAAAGTTGATCTCATAGAAGCAGAGAGTAGAATGGTGGTTTCCAGGGGCTGGGGCAGTTGGTGGGTGGGGAGGGTTGGGAAGACACTGGTCAAAGGACACAAAATTTCAGCCTGAAGGAATAAGTTGATCTATTGTACAACATGCTGACTACAGTTAATAACAATATATTGTACTCTAAAAAAAATGCTGGGAGTAGATGTTAAGTGTTCTCACCATAAAAAAGATAACTGTGACGTAATAAACATGTTAATTAGCTAGATCTAGTCATTCCACACTGTATATATACTTCAAAACGTCATGTTGTGCACGATAAATACATATAATTTTATCTGTCAATTAAAAAAAATAACAAACGGTAGATTGCTATGCTAAAAAATCAGTAGTCATGCAAGGTTTAACCACAAGAAATCAAGAATGGCTCAACAAGAGAAAGCCTGCAGATGCAGACCCCACTTTAACAGATTAAAGGGGGAAAATATGGTGATCACAGGTGGAGAAAAAGCATTTAGTAAAATTCAGTGGTCATTCACAATTTAAAAGGAAACACACCACAAAGATCTGAAGCAAATACGGCAAACCATTAATAATGTTAAATCCGGGTATGGGTTCAGGAGTGACTGATATGATCCGTACTGTTCCATATTTTGGAAGTGATTCATTATTTTTAAAAGGAA
>NW_007728445.1:109489-110839 GCF_000696425.1 Galeopterus variegatus | reverse complement strand
GTGTGTGTGTGTGTGTGTGTGTGTGTGTGTGAAATCATATTACATAATGATACTTTTCTGGGTGCTTTTTCTCCAGCATTGCTTTTAGATGCAGCTGGCCTGAGACAGCATGCAGCCACAGTTCGTTCCCTTCCACTGCCACAGTGACCTCTGTATGAACACACTGCAGTGCTGCCACAAGACATGTGGTGCCTTCCAGCTTCTGCTCTTAGGAACTGCCCTGCAGGTGAAGGCTAATCTAGGTGTCCACTTGGGTGGGACTGTGGGTCACAGGATCTGAACGTGTGTGTTAGATAAATCCAAATCCCACCAGCAGCGTATGGGGCAGAAATAGAGCTTTCTATGAAAACAGACATTGGAGAGTGGCAATGTACCTCCCTATCTCACAAGCAGGGTTGTGTTTTTCTAAAGGAGCAGGTTAGTCTTAATGTGGTAATTGGGAAAGTGAAGGGAAGGGGAAGACTCAAAAGAGGCCTTGCCCACTCAGCCATAAGAATGCTCTGGAGAAACTTCCCGAACACAGAGCTTCCCATGATGATGATTAAGGAAATGGAAAAGGCCTCTCTGAGATGGAAGGACAGTGTGGCAAAAACCCAGTGCTGACCCCAAGGCATGTGGGAGGCTCCTCGGGATGTCGCTCCCCAGGGAAGCACTTGCTGCTAAGAGGCAGGGACAGTAACCGGGCCATACTTACAGTTGCACCTGCTTCTCTGCTAGTTCTTTGGTTTTTTCCTACAATTAGAAAGGGGAAAGAGCAAATATGAGAAAAACAGGATAATGCAGGGATACGTTCAAATAGACATACCATGTGCATGAGAAGTATGGCATCGTTGTCCCAGACATCCTGTGCTATGCGGACTATTTATTCCAAGCTGTGCTGGAAAGAACATTTTCCATTTGACTTAGATATCTTCCCATTCCATGACTGGATATGACCACATGTTTCCTACAACAGAAGTACTTCAAAACCTTCTAGCTTACATAACAACCTGCCATTTAAAAAACAGCAAAGACAGACCAAACATTTTACAAATACTAGAACAATAAGACTAGCAGTCTTATTGTTGTTTAATATATACATTATTAAATGCCAGCCACAGTAATAAGTAGATGCACATGTGCTTGAATATTTACAAATATACTTAAACTTCCCAGCACAGACTCAGGTTTAGCCAACATTTTCTGTGCTGTCACTTTTAATCAAAAGATTATTCTTGGGCCGGCCCGGTGGCGCACTGCTATAGTGCGCCGCTTGGGAAGCACGGTGGTGCTCCCGCCGAGGGTTCGGATCCCACATACAGACCGGTCGCTCACTGGCTGAGCGAGGGGCGGGAGCAACGCCGAGGGTTG
>NW_007728445.1:59731-108235 GCF_000696425.1 Galeopterus variegatus | reverse complement strand
AAACCGGCCAAGTGCCTGGCACTGAGCAAACTTAGGAAATGTTGATGATCATGTGAAAATTCATAACTTCTAACCAGTGGGTAACTCTTGGTCATGGCTGGCCACAATGCAGACAGTTTCCACACTACATGGACTTCACCTGGCTCGTGCACACGACTGCATGGAGGCTGAGTGGTCACACTGTAGTGGCACTCATATCAAATTCCTCACTGGGGACCCACGCAGGCACAGCACCTACAACGCATACGGATGGTTTGTGCAAACCTTTGGATGGGACAGCCTGTGCAGGCTTTTGCTTTTAAAGAGTTTCAAATGTTTTAAATGTGGATTTTAACATGAGAAATCGATCAGGATTCTACACAGCCAAATGGTTTCCATTTCCCACATACGCCCAGGATAAGCATAGCCAAGATTAGTGAGGGTCTCTGAACCACACTGAGTAACCACAAGCCGTCCTTTGGGTTCCTGGGAGTCGAGTCACTATGGGGCAGGAGCCGTGGCAGGGAGGCTGCAACTGTGGGGTGCACCCAGGCAGCACTCCCAACAGGTGTTAGCAACTCCAAGTTAATCTTCCAAGGGTGGGCTGCCCATCAGGGTCACCTTGGCCCCCAGGGGACCTTGGGCAATGCCTGGACCCATGGGCCAAGGTGTATATGTGGTGGGGAGGGGTGGTTATTACCAGCTCTAGTGAGTAGAGGCAAAGGATTCTGCCATATACCCTACAGTGTACAAGTCAGGCCCCACAGCAAGGAATTCTCCTGGCCGCAATATCCATAGGGTCCCAGTTGAGAGACCGTGGCCTGGAGGAAAGTTTGCGAATGTACAAAAGCTGACCGGCCCTGCACCTCCATGACCAAGCTGACAAGGGGCTCGCAGTGGGGGACAGCTCAAGTGGGCAGCAGCTCAATCTGCCCTTGGTGGAAAGCAGGGGGCACCCAGCCCTGTGGGAGACTTCCGGGGCTCCTAGGCAGAGGCCTGTGAGAGCCCTTGATGTCACCTCGGCCTACCAGTGCCCAGGCTCTGGGGCACTTCATTCCCAGGTGCTGGTCCCGGCTGGATCACGGAGAGGCAGAAAAGCCAAGAACACAGGAGGTGACTGCTGTCTCCAAACCAGCCCGACCCCCACAAGGCCAAGCGCTGCAGCTGATGCCCTGCAGCATGAGGCTGCTGCTGGTTAGCGCTGGGCTGGGAGTGTGGACAGGAAGGGAGAGCCTCCCTGTGCTCAGCCTTGCAGCCCCGCAGGGGCAGCTCCCAACCCAGCTCCTCCCACAGCCTGAGGACACTCTGGACACCGATGCACCACCCCAGCACAACTGACCCAGACTGTCTCACGGATCATCTTGGCTATCTTGAGCAGGAGCTGTCCAAATGTGCCTGGCTCGAAGTGGGTGGCCGAGTGCTGGATGCAGAGGCAGAGGAGGAAGGCAGGGGTCAGCTTGTGGTCATCGCCCCCGGGCTCGATCAGTGTCATGATCCTTTGTAGCAGCATATCCTCCAGGTCGGACTCAAACTCGAGGTGCAACTGCCTCCGCTGGGGCAGAACAGCTGATGAGGCAGAAGCGATGCCTTGGGCCCTGAGCTCAGCGCCGCACAGCCTGCAGCTCTGTGGCATGGAGCGGAGATGAGCCAGGGCCTGGGTGGGCAGCAGCTGGGCCTGCGCAGGGTCCTTGAACAGCAGCAGGTAGTAGAGGCCCAGGGAAAGCAGGTCCCCATGGTGCAGCACCACCGTCCTCCGCCCCACCTCGGAGAAGTTGACCGACACAGGCGCCCCGGGGATGGGCTCCAGCACCAGCATCCCGCCGGCCTGGCTGCTGCCCGGGGGCGGGGGCGGGTGCCGGCGGATGGTGCAGTGCAAGGGCAGGATATCGGGCGCCGAGAGGCTGATGCTGGGCTTGCTGGACGGGGTCCGCTGGCCCACCGTGTGCCGCTCCCGATTGAGCACATACACCAAGCTGTCCTGAAATGCAGACACATGACTTAGGGGTAGGACACCACCTCAGGCAACTTGAGCAGAGGAAGAAAAAAGAAAAGGAAAAAAAGGTGTCCCAGTCTCTGGTCATTTAAGCTGTATAGTTGGGACTACTGTCCTTAGGGCCTCTTTAGTCCTGGGCCACCCCCACACCAGAGTCATCAATGCCCTCAGTAACCCTCCCTTGCTGCCCCAACCTGTCCTGGGGGAGCCTCCATGGCACACGAGAGACCCAGGAGCAACCCAGCTTTGAGATGGGAGAGGCCAGGTAAGGGCTGGCCTGGAAACAGATGCTGGCTTTACAGACATGGGCCCAGGGTGGCCCGGCTCCCCGCAGGCCATTCACACAGAGCTGCGGAAGCATGGGGCTCCCTGCCGTCCAGCTCAGCGAGGGAAGATTCTCCTAAGACTTGAGCACCAGGAGCCCTAACATGGTAAAGCGTTCATGGAAATGGAGCGGGAAAGGAACTGAGAGACAGGAGGACACCAGGCAGGAGGAGCAAGTGATGGGAACAGCCGACCACTTGGGCTAGATCCTTGTGGCCAAGGTGCTTCTGGCAGGGCAGTGAGAAATGGCTCTGGGGGTGGGGATGGAGGGCAGTGCAGCCTTTTTTCTGTGCCTCCTCAGAGAATGTAGTCACCAAGCAGTGGCTCAGCACCCACCGTCACCTGAGAAGGAAGCAGACTGGCTCTGGTCACCTGCCTGTACCCTCCCCAAAGCCAGGGCAAGAAGTGGCCCGAGAAAAAATCTGGAAAGGGGTAGAGAGTTCTCCACAAAGGGGGCCTGGTGCCAAGGGAAGATCCACTCTGGGACCAGTGAGAGAGGAGCCCTCTCCCCTGCTGTCACCTGCTGTCACCTGGATACAGAGGACGCAGGCCAGGCCCAGCACATGTTCCACCCACCCCTTTCCACAGCCTCATCACAGCCTGACGGGGCTGCAGCCACGGAAGCTCACAGCTGACTCAGCTCAAAGCAAGAAGAGGCCCGTGGTTCTGCTCGTCCCTGCGGGCAGCATGCCCAGGCGGGCGGGTGGTAGGAGAGGAGGTGGTGGCTCACGTGCTGCTGGCTGTAGCCCTGCAGGAGCAGCAGGTGTGGGGACTGGTACAGAGAGTAGCGCATGGCGTCCTGGCCAGGTTCCTCGGGGTCCTGGGTGGCGTCGGGCAGGGTGCCAGCCGGGCTCAGGCTGGTCTCACTGACTGTGCGGCGCAGCCGGGGTGGAGGGGTGCTCTGAGCAACCCCCAGGGCCGGGGCTGGGGTTCCTTTCGCACGGCTCCGCTGCAGCCTCCGGGCTTGAGCGTTTATCCCTGAAACGGAAGCAATGCAGAGTAAACAAGTCTAATCGAGCCCACTCCCAGGTCCTCCTAAACTCAAATCTCCTAACACCTGTCACTGTTCTATCAAAGCAGGTCTGGGGGAGGCTCAAGGACTCTGCCCACTGGCCATGCCCCTTGAAAGGCTGGGCAGCACCTTGACACCACCTGTGTGCATCCCCAGAAAAGCAGTCCCCAGGGCAGTCACAGAGCAAGCAGCCTGCTGTCCACATCCTGAGGCTCAGAGGGGACTACACGTACCCTACAGGAGACAATGACACACCTCAGCCTGCCCAACCATCCAGCACCAGGGCCTTTGGGGTGTCAAACCCACTGAGTGCTTTTCCCCACCACAGTACTGGCCTCTGCAGGCTCACCATGCCTCCACATTCTATCCACCTTCCTGTCCTCCAAGCCCTCTTGTGCACCAGGCAGAACTTCCCCGAGTGTGAGGGTGGGGGCGGGAGTGGGTGCTTTGATTAGATGAGACAGAACACCAGTCATCGTCCTCCCCCCACTTTACAAGGAAGAAGTGGTCAATGTGCCACATCACCCCAGCCCACAGAGCTGCCACTGGTCTGCTTCTGTGACAGCATGGCTGTCTCCTTCCCGAGGCTGCCTTGGACACCACTAGCCCAAAGCAGGCATGCACACGGACACACACATGCACACACACAACATGCACATACACATGCCCACACTCACAAACACATGCACACTCATGTGTGCACACACAAACACAAACATGCAAATACACATGCACACAAACACATGCATACACACAAACACACAGGCACACAAACATAAACACATGCACACGCACACCCACGTATACACACATACAAACACATGCACGCAGAAACACAAATACATGACCACACAACCCAGAAATAACACACACCTCGTAAAAGACTTTAAAATCTCGTACTTGGAAATGGAGGAAGCTCTGTCTAAACTAATGCTTCTGGGAAAGCTGACAAGCACAAACAGATGGATGGAACCCAGGAAACCCCGATCCATGCTCCCCAGCTGACCCAGCTCCTGCTTTTTAAGCTCTCTGCTGAGTCCCCTCCACACACAGCCTTTTGGGTTAAGATCTGTTCCCGTCTGTGGTATCCTTTCCTCCAGCCATTCTAAACAGAACCAGACAAAAGCCAGAGGAAAGGAGGCCAGTGAGCTGGGTGAGGGGGCGCGCCTTACCGGAGCTGGCAGCTGAGCCCTGCCCTTCCAGAAGGTAGGCTGCGCATCCGCAGCCCGCAGGGGGCTGGGGCTGTGGGAGGGAGGCCAGCCCACTGCAGTGCAAGGCTGCAGGCTGCAAGGCTGCTCCCGCCAGATGCTCCTGCCTGCTGCAGAGCCCTGCCCAGATAAGCCCAGCCTGGTGGTCAGCAGGTGCCCAGCAGGTGGGGTCGCCCCCCCCACCCCACCCCACGCAGTCCCAAGAACGGCAAGCCTCACTGCACAACCATGGGCAAGAAGGAAAAAAAAAAGTCCAAAATGATGTTCCAGCCCCCAAATTGCAGGAGAGGATGCACCTCAGAAGTCCTGGGGCTACAGGGCAACAACAGGGCTGGAGAAGGGCAGCCTCTCCCTAGATTCCCAGGGGCTCCCAGAGGGCCCAGCAACTGCTGTTGGCACAGGATGCTCCAGGCCACTGTCCCCTGGGGCTGCAGCCCCCCAGGCGAGCTCACAGCTGACTGGACCCCACTCCCTTGGGGGGTCTCACACCCCCGACTCCCCACCCTCGTCTCATCTGACCACACCCTGGGCCCCAGGGCAGGGTCTCTGATCTGCCCACCATCTAGAGCTGTGGTTCCCAACCTGCCTGCACATCAGAATGGATGCCGAGGTGTAGGTCCAACTCCCAGGTCTCCTTCCTTGGTCTGGATGGGCCCTGAGAGAGTGCTGAAAGACCAGGACTGTGGCCTATGGCCAGGAGCCAGAGGGTGAGGCCTCTGCTCTGGGCAGCAGCAGCTGTCACCGTTTCCAAGCCTGCAGGCACGTTGAGCTTCCAAGCGAGTGTAGACAAGGGGGTGAAGCACAGCAGCAGCAGCAGCAACAGTGTCCACTGTCAACACCAGCACGGCCAGTACCACCAGTGTGACTGGCAATCTGACTGCACCTCTCTCTTCCTCAGTTCCCTCCCGGGGGCCACCAAGAGGACCCTGATGCATGCATGCACTTACACACATGCACACATGTGTGCACCCCATCCCAGGACACCCCTGAGCACTGCTCCCACTAGCAAAGCACCGAACCCACCTACAGGGCCCTTCCCAGGGACGAATTCACCCACAGGATGATGCCTGCAGAGGAAAACGGGAGCCGGACGGTGGGTGAACGTGAAGGAGAAAATGCAAGCTGCAGAATAATGACATGGCACGACACCGCTGGTTTAGAGTTTTTAAAAGATCACCTGAAACACCAGTTATTGCTCATGGTTTGCAAATATGCACACACAAAGCTATTTTTTAAAACAGAAAAGGCACACGGTAAATTCATGCTATGGCTGTTCCCTCTCCACAGATGGGGAGGAAATAGTCTGGGGATAGTGGGAAAAAGGATTTCAACTTTATATAATTTAACACACTGTGCTATATGTAATAGAATATAGATATGTAATGTTATATATAACAGATATTAACATGTACTATAGTAACTTTATATCATTTTATTTTTAAAAATTCTAAACAAATATGATAAGAAAATCTTTGCCTGTCAACTTTGGGAGGTGTCAGTTAAACGTAACTGATTCTTTACACTTTTCTGTATTTTTAAAACCTTTTCTTGAAGTAAAAATCATAGAATGTTTTAAAGGCCTCTCACTTGCATATGACTCTGTGACTTGGAGACTGCAGGAGATGAGACCCACCCCCCCACGGCACCTGTACCCAGGATGAGTCAGGGGCAGGATGGCCTGAGGGAAGGGGCTCTGTGGCTTCCCAATTCTTAAAGCAAGAGATGCTATCACTCCCTGTTTGCATCTGCACCAATGACAACTCTGCCACCACCCGTGCGTCTCAGGGCTGTGCAGAACCAGGGAAGATCCCCAAACTGAACAGAACGTTCCTATTTAGCTTTTGGGTCAAGGGTGACAGGAGGTGGGCATCTGGGGCAGCATCACTCACAAAGTTGGTCCCAGAAACCTTCAAACACATTGTGTGGCACTGTCGCTGGACACAGCGCAAGTGTTCAAGGTCTCAGAGCTGACGTCATGTTACTGAGGAAGGCGAGATCAAGGGATCTGCAATGTAAGGTGCTGACTTGTTTTGGGGTCTTACACAGCTGGCGTCTTTACCAAGAACAAGGTCACTCCAGGGGCCCCTACACCACCAGTCAGGGGATTTCACCAACATGAAGGAGATTCAGTGAGAAATACATCATGAAGAGCCAAAACCTTTTATAATAGCAATTTTAGATGGAAAGTTATTCACCTTAACTGAAAATGTCAGACCTTGCCATGGGGTGAAGGAGACACACCCCAAGGCTGGGCAGACCAAATATGTGCACTTCTTTTATCACCCATCCCCACGAGAGAACGAGGCGTGCTGACTGATCTGAGCAAGGTCAGCTTTGGCCCCAACTTCCTCATTTTCTTCAAGGATCACCAGGAATTTTCCTGCTCCAGCGTGACTGAGTCCAGTGGGATTGGAGGCTCTGATTCTGTAGGTCTGAGCAATGCCCTGGAATGTGTACTTCGTGAAAGCTGTCGGGAAGGTTTTGGAACAGAGCAGCCAGGTAGAGGAACCACTGTCAGAGTACTCCTCCTCCCCAGAGGCCCTGACCATCTACAGCAATTCCTTACAGGGAAAAAGTGGAAACCCACAGGGTACTCGGTAAACTTCATCAAGAACCTACAATTTTTATTTTATGTGTATTTCTAATTCTTCTCTACATAAATGTCTATCGGTTCCTAGAGAGAAAGTTAGCAAAAATGGATCTCCCTGATCCCCCCTTATTTACTGCTGTCTGGTGGAGAAGCAGAAAAACAACCCAGCACAGGAATGAAGGAGGGTCTGGGTAACTGGGACCTGGGAAGGCTGCTGTACTTCATTCCAAAGAAACACCTGGGGACTTTGGCATGTCCCATCCCAAGAACACATTAGCGGACCTTGGTGTGTCCAATCCCAGGAACACATTAAGGGACCTTGGCGCGTTCTGTCCCAAGGATATACTTGGGATGTTGGTGTGTTCCATCCCAAGGACACACCTGGGGAACTTGGCATGTTTCATCCTGAGGACACCCTCGGGGGGTCGTGTTCCCATTTAGAGGACACATTCATGGACCTGCTTTGTCCCAAAACATTTGCTAATACATGGGGCCCCAGACCCATAAGCAAAACGAACACTTTCCAACATTTTCAGAAGATAACACAACTAGGGGAGAACCTGAAACAACACTGGCAGGCATCCTAACGGAAAAACACAGTTGAGTCAACAGGCCCAGACTTGTGATGAAATGTCTGTCTTTGATATTTGAATTGGGAAGGGGCAGGAAGTGTAGAACATGCCGCTGTGCTAGTGACAGTGACTGAACATCAATGTCGCCTCTCCACGGAGGTGGTCACAGAGGGAGCATTGAGCTTCACTCTCCCTCGAAGCTCGTTCTAGCTGGCCCCCTCATCTGCCCAGCATGAAACCCCCGAGCACCACAGGGCAGGAATCCTGGCCCCTCATCTCCCAGATCAGGCATGCCTGGAAGAGCAGCCAGCAGGACAAGAGGAAGCTGCGGGGTGGGGGACGACAGGGTTCTCTTCTAGGACACCCTCCCCTCTCCTTCACGAGAAGGTGGTGTCTAACGTACCTCTGCTGGTAGAGAGGAAAGGGCTCTGTACACCAGGGATGGCAAAATTAATTTTGACAACACCTGGTAACTGTCCTCAAAGCTCCCGTCACAGGCTCTATCCTGGCTTCAGAACAGCACTGGAAAGAAAAACACAGCCCTTTTCCTGAACGTCACTAAATTCCTCATAAATTCAACCTGTAGGTTTCACCTCTGGATCCTGTTTTCTCTTCTCTCCCTTGGCTCTGAAGATTTGAAACAATATATACAACTTGGAAATGTTTCTGTTGCTTACCCAGCTCCCATTCTAGAGGAAGCCTCAGAGATGAGGTGATTATGATTGGAGAACTGATGGGGCCATAAAACATTCCTATGCTAGGGAATTTTAATAAAACTGGGAAATGAGACTATTTTTACGTGACCCCTAGTAACAGCTGGGGATAGGCTGCTAAAATAAACTCTGCAGTAACTGCTGCAAAATACAGATATCAGACCTACCTTGAACAAGTCTTCCCTTAGCTGGAATAGCAAAGGACATGGGGCTTGGGGCTCAAGTCAATCAAGCAATCTTTGAAGTAAAATCATTCAAAATGTACAAAAAGAACTACTTAATGACAATTTGGTAACTACCTCTCTACTACATGGCCAGCCTTATTCTGGGCATTTTGCATTTAATTCCATTTTATTCTCACCATAAACCCTAAAAAGGAACTGTGGCAAGATGCAAACACATTAGCTTAGATTTTAAGGACCAATTCTACTATTATGGAAAAATTGCTGAAAAAAGTGTATACTGAAGCCTTCTCTCCCCAATTAGGAACAAGACAAGGATGCAGGCCTGCTGTGACCACTGCTATTCAACATTGTTAGGGCCGGCCCGGTGGCGCACTGCTACAGTGCGCCGCTTGGGAAGCGCGGCGGCGCTCCCGCCAAGGGTTCGGATCCCACATACAGACCAGCCGCTCACTGGCTGAGCGAGGTGCGGGCGCAACACCGAGGGTTGTGATCCCGTGGCCGGTCCTGGTCCGGTACGGGCGCGACACTGAGGGTTGCAATCCGTGGCCGGTCACGAAAAAAGACAAAAAGGAAAAAAAAAAAAACATTGTGCTGGAGGTCCTAGCCAGTCCAGTAAAGCAAAACAACCAACAAATGAAAGGTATAAGAATTGTAAAGAAAGAAATTAAATTATAACTATCTTGCACACAATGTGATTGTATATGTAGAAAATGCAAAGGAATCTATGGACAAACTATTAGAATTAACAAGTGAATTTAGCAAGGTGACTAGAGATGGTGAATATGCAAAATTCAACAATATTTTTTAAATATCACAAAGAGAAAAAGAATATGTAAAAAACGACACTGTTTATAATAGTGTCAAGAAACATAAAACAACTAAGGAATAAGTCTACCAAAAGATGTGCAAGACCATTACAATGAAAATTACAAAACACTAGTGACAGAAATTAAATAAAGGAGCTGGCTGATGAGCTCAGTTGGTTAGGGCACAGTGCTATAATACCAAGGTCAAGGGTTCGGATCCTCCTACTGGTCAGCTGCCTCAAAGAAAAAGAGAAAGAAAAAAAATTAAAGAAGACCTAATGAATGGAAGGACATACCAATTGATGGATTGTAAAGATGTCGGTTCTCCCCAAACTAATGTATAGGTTCAATACAATCCTAAGTAAAGTCTCAGCAGGTGTGTGTGTATATGTGTAAACTGAAAAAATGTATAAAGCAATGTGAAGGGCTAAAGAAATCAACAACAAAGTTGGAGGACTTGCTCTATAACAGCCTCATTATATGCTACAGTAATTAAGAGACTGTGGTATTGGATAAGGACAGACAAATAGACCAATGAAACAAAAAGGAGAGTCCTGGAACAGAATCTCACATATACAGAAAGAATGATTTTTTCAGTAAATGGTGCTGGGTCAACTTGATATACATGTGAGAAAAAAATGAATCATGGGCCGGCCCCATGGCGCACTTGGTAGAGTGCGGTGCTTGGAGCACAGCGACGCTCCCGCTGAGGGTTCAGATCCTATATAGGACTGGCCGGTGTGCTCATTGGCTGAGCACGGTGCGGGTGACACCAAGCCAAGGGTTGCCCCTTACCGGTCACGAAAAAGACAAAAAAAAAAAAATGAATCACAACCCCTCCACAAAAATGAATTCCATATGGATTGTAGAACTAAATGTGAAACGTAAAACAATAAAGCTTTAAAAAGAAACTATATGAAAATATCTTCATGATGGTGGGTACACAGGATTTCCTAAGCAGGAGGGAAAAAGCACAGACCAGAAAAGGAAAAATAGACCGTGGCTGTTCCTAGTGCATGGGAGCGCTCATAGACCGAAAATGACAAGATCAGCTCTCTAAATGCGAAGCTTAAGTCAGAGAATCAGAAAGTTTCTAGAGTGAAGAGAAAGTCTCTAGAGTAAAAGAATCTCTTACTTCTTGTAGATACAAGTGCTGACCTCGCTAAAAATCAGACATAAAATTTAATAGCGTGGCTTGCAAGATTACAGTGTAAATTGAATTCACAGCCTCATCAAGTCTCGTGTGGAATTTAAGGTGTTGGCTAGAAAGGAATGAAACGTGTGACTTGGAATAGGAAAATCTTGGTGGACTCAAATGAAGGTGAACCTTAAACCCCTGATTCAATGTGAGCCTTACCTGCCAGGAAAAGCAGCCTGCCCTCCTGTGTCTGAAAAGACTAACCATCCCTTGCTTTAAGAACCTATAATAACCTTACCTGGGCAGCTGGAGACCCATCCCCACCCTTGCTACCACATCTTGGAGTGCTACTGAATCCATCAGTGCCAAGTTTTAGTGGAGACCAGAGTGAGAAAAAATTCTGCAGCAAGTTTTTAAATTTTCAAACAATTTAAAAAACTAAATCCAACAATATACTGTTTAAAAAGAAAAAAAAAAAAAAAAAAAAAAAAAAAAAAATCGACAAATTTCTGGCAACAGTTATCAAAAGAGAAAGAGAGAGAATTGACAAACAATATCTGGGATGAAAAAGGGGATATTATGACAAATGTTGCATCGATTTAATAGATGTGACAAGAGGATATTATTGACAACTTTATGACAATTAATATGAAAATGTAGACAAAATTAACAAATTTCTAGAAAGAAAAAACTTACCTAAACTGGCTCAAAAAGAAATAGAGAACCTGAACAGTATGTTAATAAACCATTAAAAATTTTGAAGCAATAGTCAACAATCTTCTTATAAAAAAAACTTCAGTCTCAAGTGGCTTCACCAGTGAGTTCTACCAAATCTTCAAGGAAAAAATAACACCAGTATTAGTCAAAGTGTCCTAGATACTAGGAAAAGAGAAAATACTTCCCAACTTATTTTATAAGGTTTGAATATAAAAAATAAATGAGTTCATAAGAAGAAAGAAAAATTACAGGCAATTCTCACTTATAAACATTGATACAAAAACACCCTAAACTAATGTCAATAAAGAAGATCCCTCAAGACATGAAAAAAATACATTTAACTGAATTGAGTAGAAAGTTGGTTTAATATTTTTTAAAAACCTAATCAGTATAATTCACTACAATAACATATCAAAGGAGAAAAATCAAATGAGCATCTCAAAAGATGCAGCAAAACCATTTGATAAAATTCAAAATCTATTCATGGTTAAAACTTTCTAGCAAACTATGAATATAAGAGACCTTCTTAATCTGATAGAAGGCAACTTAAAAAAAAACCCTATAACAAACAACGCAGTTAATGATAAAATATTGAAACCAAAGCCTCTCAGATCAAGAATAAGACAAAGAGGCCAACTATCACCACTTCTATTCAACACAATATTGGAAGTCCTAGAAAAGAAATAAAAGATATAAGTACTGAAAAAGAAGAAACAAGGCTTCTGTAATTTGCTGATAATACAACTGGATATATAGAAAGGTTTTTAAATCTATAGATTAGATTAAAATACTAACCTAATAGCTAATTTGATGAATATAACTATACTAAATAGGAGAGGAGGCGATGGAGAGGACACTTCATAACTCATTCCATGAGGCAAGTAATATCTCCACTAAAGTCAGGCATGGTGCTGATAACACCGGGGTCAAGGGTTTGGATCCCCACACTGGCCAGCTGCCAAAACAAACAAACAAAACAACAAATAAAGTCAGACAATGACATCAAAAGAAAGCTACAGATCCTTATAAATACATAAGCAAAAATCCCCAACAAACGAAATCCAGCAACATATAAAAGGATTATACACCATGATCAAGTGTGATTTATCTCAGGAATGCAAGATTGGCTTAACATACAAAAATCAATCAATATAATAGACAATATTAATAGAATAATGGGCCAAAACCACATGATATCCCAACAAACACATAAAAAGCATTTGGCAAATTCCAAGAGACTGTCATAATTAAAAACATTAAACAAACTAGTAATAGAAGGGAAATTCCTTGACCTGATAAAGGCCAACCACAAAAACCCACACCTAACATCATACTTCATGGTAAAACATTGAATGCTTTCCTTCTAAGATTATGAACAAGGCAAAGAGTTCTACTCTCACCACTTCTAATCAACATTGTGCTGCAGGTTATAGCTGGGGCAATTAGGCAAGAAAAAGATAAAGAGGCATCAAAATTAGAAAGAAAGAAATAAAACTATCTTCATTCACAGATGACATAACTTTATATATCCTTAGGAATCCATTGAAAGTTATCGGAGCTAATAAACAAATTCAGGAAAGTCACAAGATAGAAAAATCTTAATGCAAAAAATCAGTTGTATTTCTATACCACAAGCAATGAACAATCCAAAAATGAAGTTAAGAAAATAATTCCATTTACAACAGTATCAAAAAGAATAAAATATTTTGGAATAAATTTAGCCAAGAAGATACAAGATTTGTACACTGAAAACTACAAAACACTGTTGGAAGAAATTTTGGGAGAACTAAATAGATTGAAAGACATCTTGTGTTCATGGATCAGAAGACTTATGCATATCTTAGATTTCATACAGAAGTGCAAGGGACCCAAATAGCCAAAATAATCTTGAAAGATAATAATGTTGGAGGATTCACACTTCCCAATTTCAAAACTTACCATAAAGCTACACTAATCAAAATAGCATGGTACTGGCATAAATGTAGACATATAGACCAATGAAATAGAACTGAGAGCTCAGAAATAAACCCTTACATTTATGGTCAATTGATTTTCAACAAGGGTGTCAAGACCATTCAATGGGTCTTTTCAACGAATGGTGCTGGGACAACTGGGTATCCACATAAAAAAAAAATAAAGCTGGATCCCTACATCACATAATATAAAAAATTAACTCAAAATGTATGATAGACCTAAATGTAAAAGCTAAAACCATAAAACTCTTAGAAAATAACAGAGGTTTAGGACTTCATGACCTTGGATTAGGCAATGGTTTGTTAGACGTGACACTAAAAGCACAAGCAACCAAAGACAAAAACAGATAAATTGGACTTCATCAGAATTAAAAGTTTTTGAGCTTCAAAGCACACATCAGAAAGTCAAAACACAAGTCTCAGCATGGGAGAAAATATTTGCAAATCGTATCTCTGATATGGTACTTATATCTAGAATATTTAAACAATTCTTACAATTCAACAATAAAAACCAGATAATCTAATATAAAAATGGGCAAAAGATCTGAACAGACATTTCTCCAAAAACAATATACAAATAGCCAATAAACACATGAAAAAATGTTCAACATCATTCATCGTTAGGGAAATTCATATGAAAACCATAATGAGATACCACTTCACACCCTGTAGGCTGGCAATAACTTTTTAAAAAGAAAGAAAAGGAAAATAAGTGCTGGTGAGGTTGTGGAGAGACTGGAACTTTCATACATGGCTTGTGGGAATATAAAATGGTGCAGCAGCTTTGGAAAAACAGTTAGACAGCTCCTCAGAAAGTTAAACATAGAGTTACTACATGACCCAAAAGAACTGAAAACATATGTCCATACGAAAGGAAGTAAAACGTACATGAACATTCACAGCAACATTTTTCATAGTAGCCAAAAAGTGGAAACAACCCAAGTCTTCATTGATTGATGAAAGGATAAACAACTGTGCTATATTTGTGCAGAGAAATATTTTCCAGCTACCAAACGAAATGAAGAACTGACATGCTACAACATAGGTGAACTTCAAAAACATGATAAGTGAAAGAAACCAGACACAAAAGCTCAAACACTGCATGATTCCATTATGTTAAATGCCCAGAACAAGTAAATCCATATGTCTCTCAGAGGTAGGGGGAGAGAAGAATGGGGAGTGACTGTTTAAGGGGCACAGGGTCTCCTTTTGGTGTGATGGAAATGTTTTGGAACTAGAGAGGGGTGGTGAATTGTGAATGTATTAAATGCCAATAAATTGTGCATCTTATGATTAATTTTGTGTTATGTGAATTTCACCTCAACAGCAACAACAAAAAAATCAGGCTTTAAAGACCCAAGTGTGAAAGGCAAAACCATAAAGTTTTCCAAAGAGAATACAGGGGATTTCTCTTTAACCATGGGGATAGGAAAAGACTTCTTAAACAAGACCCAAACCAAAACAAAACAAAATCAAAAGCATAGAACTGATAAATACAACTAATATATCTTAACAATTTTGTTCATCAAAAAGAGTTTCAAAAAGACACTATAAAAAGAGTTAAAAAAAATTAATCCACAGATTGGGAGAAGATATTTGCAACACATACTTGTGATAAAAGACTAGAATTTAAATAAAGAACTCCCACAAATCAATAAGAAAAACACCAAAAAATAGAAAAATATGTAAAAGAGTAGAACAGTTACTTGGAAGGAAGGAAGGAAGGAAGGAGCTAAATGACCAGTAAACATCTGGAAAGCTGAAAAATAGAAAAATATGTAAAAGAGTAGAACAGTTACTTGGAAGGAAGGAAGGAAGGAAGGAAGGAGCCAAATGACCAGTAAACATCTGGAAAGCTACTCAACCTCATGAATCATCAGGGAAATACAAACTAAAACCTCAAAAAGAGTCCTTACACACCCAGCCGACTGGCACAAATTGTTAAAGCCTGGCAGTGGGAAACTAAACTAATAATTTGTAGAAAGGCTTAAACCTTCCTACACTGCTGGGAGGAGTGTACACGAGAAAACTGTTTGGCATCACCAGGTAAAACGGAGATAAGCAAACTCAGTGTCCAGCAATTCCTTACCAGGTGTACAACCTAGAGAAACTCGGACACATGTGCCAGGATACATGTACAAGGATGTTTTAGCAGCATTGTTCATGGTAGCCAAATCCTGGAAAAAACCCAAACGTCTGTCATTTGTAGAGTGGGTCAATGGTAGTATATTCGCACAGTGGAATACTATCCAAAGAAAGGGAACGAGGTAAAGCTCACAGCAACACGTGGACCAATCTCACAAACATGCTGAGCAAAGGCAAGACACAAAAGAAACCATAAATCCAACACTCAAAACCACACAAAGTGAAACTATGGTTTAGGAACAAATACACAGGTGATAACACTATTTGAAAAAGTGAGAAACTAATTATTACAAAATAACAATAATGGGTTACTTCTGAGGGGGGAGGGGAGAGGGCTGAGCTTAGGGTGACTCTGGGGTGCTGACAACATTCTGTTTTTTGACCAAAGTAGAAAAGCAAGGAGGATTCTATGTGACCCACAAGCATAACTCATGTAAGTAGTGTTCACTTTACATTTACTAAAGCGAACACACATTTTCTGCCCTTTTCTGCACAGTTTATTCTACCATTACACACACACATGCACACACATGCTCAGCCACAGCCTCACAGTCCATATCTTTCTAGGGTAGAAGGGACACAGCTTGCTTTTCTATTGAACAGGCTCTGCAGGGTAAACTGAGGACACACAGTGAGGCAGGGACAGAGAGGACCAAGAACCGGGAGCCGATTCTGCTGAGGGCTCTGCCTCCTGGAAGCAGACAAAGGCTGCTTACCTCCCTCAAGTTCCAACCAGCACCAAGTAACTGTGTCTACACCAGCTATTCTCAGTCAGGTGCTGCACAGGAATTCAATTCTCTGGCAAAACGCAAATATCCTGGGCTCCCTAAACTTTCTCTTCACATACCCTGGAGGAGAGCCATGAAAACTTCTAAGGGAATAACGAGGGGAGAGCTACTCTATCTACAATATCTTATTTCTGAGGCTGGCTCATGGGTACACAAGTAGTGCATTATATTACTCTGTATCTACTTTTTGTATGCTTGAAATATTTCAAAATAAAGAAGAGGAAAGTAATAAGAGACAAATACAGAATGAGAAATACAAATGGCTCATAAACACTCTGAAAATTATTCAACCTCACAACTACTACAGGAAATGCAAACTAAAATGATGGGGTGCATTTTTCCTCTGTGAAATTAGCAAAGATTTTTAAATGATAGAATCAAATGATAGTAAGGAATAAGGAGAGATGGGCATTCTCACCAGCTGAGCTGGCTGGTACGAGGATCTGAACCTGCGACCTTGGTGCCTTGCCTGTGCTTTAACCAGCTGAGCTAACTGGCCAGCCCGAGATGGGCATTTTCATAAACTAGTAGTGGAATATAAAAGAGCACTGATCAACCCCAAATTCTGGAAACATCTATAAGGCATTGATTGCTATCTCTATCAATATTAGATATAAAAAATGTCCCCATCCCTCCACAAAGGGATTCCACTTCTAAGCTGCTATCCTACAGAGATACTCAAAAGAGTCAGACATTTCTGTACCAAGATGTTTATATAAGCATTCATAAATAGGGAAAAATGGGAAACATTCTAAAAATCCCACAGGGACATGGTTAAGTACATCAATTCACTAGCATTAAAAATGAGGTTCAATGGCTGGCCAGGTAGCTCGCTTGGTTAGAGCGTGATTATAGTAACATCAAGGTCAAGGGTTCGGGTCCCCTCACTGGCCAGCTGACAAAAAAAATAATTAAAAATTTTAAAAAGATGATGTTTACAATATGAGGAAATAAATACATTAATAATAAAAAAAATCCAGAGGATATATAACTCTGTACATACGTTAATTTAAGTTATGTAAGAAAATAAATGCATATATAGTCATGAGCCACATAGCGACGTCTTGGTCAATGATGGACCACATACACAACAGGGGTCCCCTAGGGTTATAATGACTATACCAGATGGCCTAGGTGCGTCGTGGGCTACACCATGTAGGCTTGCGTAAGTACATTCCATGATGCTCACACAACGATGAAATCACCTAACAACACATTTCTTAGAACGTACCCCTGTCGTTAAGCCACATACGACTGTGCTAAGAACAGACTGAAATGAAAAGCAGCACAAGGTAAAAGTGATCTAACAGTTGACCTTACAGGTTAATTTTACTCTCTCCTTTATACCTTCCCTGATTTTCGAAATTTTCAACAATGTTTTCAGAAGGTCCTGTTTTTTAAAGGGGGGGAGGATTGTTTTTTTTTTTTTTTACTACTGAAGAGTATTATTTCCATGATAAAACTTGGACCTTCTCATACTAATTACAGTCTTACTCAGAGAATAACATCCCCTCTCTGAGAAGCAACTAAAAACCTAATTAAGATAATGGGTAACTGAGGAGATAAAATGCTTAAGCCATTTGTTAGTCACAGATGGAAATAGAGCCTTCTAGGTCTGTGCCAGAGAGAGCGCAGGGTGGCATAACCAAGAATGTTCTCTAGCTGAAACCGAAGGCCGTGTCCAATTACCCTGAGGTGACTGTGACCCTCCTTAGAGAAGATCATGGTGAAGATGACAACTAGTAGGCCCCTGCTTCCTCCACGTGGGCAGAGCGCAGGCCCCTCACAGACGCCAGCAGCCCTGTGGACGGGGCCAGTGTATTGCCGACACCAGTACACATCCGTCCCTGGATCTGGTGTGGGGGCCAGCTCCTCTGTCCCAGAGCTAACAACCTTCTGCCGTTTACTGAGTATGTTACCTCTTCACATAGAGGAGCCCTGCCACCTAGAAAACGAGTCCAGCTGCCACCCCTCAGCAGCGCCTGGCTCCCGATGGTGCCCATGCAGGAGTCCTGAGAGGCCACTGCTCGGAGGCCCCTGACTCTCCCGTCAGGCACTGGGGGCTGGACGGCGGGCTCTGAGTCTCTACCTTTGAAACTCCGGGTAAATAAAACACAAGCCTCTCTCTCTAGAGTTTATATTCCCAGTTTCCTTAGCCTTTTCTTTAATGGATTTTATATTCTAGTCCTTTAAACCCCTTTATTTATACCACTCATATTTATTCCAATTCATCAGAATTACAACTGAATCATCACCTAGCTCTGTGTGTGTGTGTTAACACACACAAGCTAAGGACCACACGTCAGGTTTGGGAGACAGGAAAGGTTAAAGGCTCTCTATTAGTTTTCTAGGGCTGTCATAAAGTACTGCAGTCTCGGCGGCTTCTACAACAGAAACCGTCTCACAGTCCTGGAGGCTGGAAGTCCAGGATCAAGGTGCAGCAGAGTTGGTTTCTTCTGAGTCCCCCTTCCTTGGCTTGCAGATGGCCGTCTTCTCCCTGTTATCTTCACACGGTCTTCCCTCTGTGTGTGTCTGTATCCTAATCTCCTCTTCTTAACAAGGACACCAGTCAGATTGGATTAGAGTCCACCCTAGTGACCTCATTTAACCTTCACTGCCTCTTTAATGATCTTACCTCCAAATACAGTCACTTTCTAAGGCACTAGGGGTTAGGGCTTCAACATACAAATTTGGGGGGACACAATTCAGCCTGTAATAGGCTCTGAGCAGAAACTACAAGGGCCAAGCAAACATGCAGCACACCTCACCAATTCCCACCATGAGCGCTCCCCGTCGGAGATGGCCCCGCAGGCTCTCACCACCATGGCCTGGCCTCCTACATTTCTATGCTCTCCATAGGCCTCTCATTTTATTTCACCAAAGAAATAGGGGCCACTGTAATGACTCAGGCTGTCAAGCCAAGTGGCCTGAGGGTCAGCAACACATGAACTCCGAACCCGCCCCGAGGGGGATGGGATTCCTGACCAAGAAGGGGAGACAAGAGCAAAGACAAAAGGGAGAGAAGGAAGAGAAAGAAATGACCTTGGTCAGGGCGTCCAAAGTCCTGCTCTGCAGGGGCCATCTTCCTGAGGAGCAGTGAACGCATTCTCCTACTAACCTGGAATGTTCTCCTTAGTCTCCTGCCTCTCCCCTCAGTAAACTGACCATGTCTCTTTTCTCTTAAAAAACCCATCCATGAAGAATAGTCACTCACAAATAGCTCATTGAAAGAAAAAAGACAAACCAGCAGAAAAACGGACCCAGGACATGAATAGACAATTCACAGAAGTACAGCTGCAAATGGCTAATAAATATATGAGAGATACCTACAGTCCATAAGCAGTCCTAGCCGTGCAAATTAAGATGCCAACCAGGCAGCAGACTGACAGGCAGAAAACAACACTCACACCTACTCCAGGTGAGGCCACATGAAAGCGTCCTCTCGTACACTGCTAAAGGAACCAAGATATGCTACAGGTTTGTGGGAGGCAATCTGGCAAAATCTATTGAATTTAAAATAGATATGTCCAGCTTCTAGAAAAGAGAACATATTGAGCACATATATTAACTTTTGCTCGCTCCCACCTCATTACAAACATGAGAGACAGGCCAGGACCCCCTGCAAAGCTGGGTAAGGAGCTCGGCAAATCCTCTCCCCAAAACCAACAGCAAAACTAAAGAAAACTATCCAAAACAACAATTTCAGGAGTCTGGAAATTGGCCAAAAGCATACAACAAATTGAGAAGCGTTTATTAAATAAAAACGTCTAACGCTGGAAGTGGCCTGTTAGCTCAGCTGGTTAGAGAGCAATGTTATAACACCAGTGTCAAGGGTTCGGATCCCCATACCAGCCAGCCAACAAAAAAGAAACAAAACTGCTAAACCTTGATAAGAACAGTGGGAGTGTGTGCATTCAGCCGAGGCTGTTCCCATCCCTGCCCCCCACTCCCAGCTCTGTGGCACAGTCGTTCTAGAGGGGCTGGCAGGCTGTGAGGACCCACAGTCCTGCTGGGGGATGCTGGCTAGATTTGGAGTAGAGTACAGGGCAGGAGGAAGGCCCACACCTGGGGTGCCACAGAAAAAAGCAGTGATGTTCATGTCAAACAGTTAGGG
Source organism: Galeopterus variegatus (assembly GCF_000696425.1). NCBI lineage: Eukaryota > Metazoa > Chordata > Mammalia > Dermoptera > Cynocephalidae > Galeopterus > Galeopterus variegatus. The sequence goes on along the minus strand of NW_007728445.1, from coordinate 87,978 downwards.
AGGCTAACATCTGTTGGGGAAAATCACAGAAACTTCCTGATACCTAACAGAGCGATCTGGGGAAGGAGAGAGCCATATGGGCCGTGACAAGCTCCTAGACATCCCTGGAAGGCTGTGGGCACATGCAAGGCTGTGCACAGGCTCAGAGTGATCAGACAGGGCACAGCTATCCCCTGGTGGCAGAAGAGCAGGCCTTGCACAGGCAGAAAGTGAAGCCACGGCAGACTTTGTCAACCACCCGAGCTTTGAAGACATTCCCCAAGCTGCACAAGGAGCCACTGGCAAAGGGAGAGGACTCACTGGGTCAAGGGGTTTAAGCACAACCTCTGACCAGTCACTCGCTGACCACTAAGCTATGCCAGCACAAGGGCAACTCCTAGAACGCAAGCTTAAAAATTAAAACAAGAATTTTTTTAAAAAGCTGAGGAGAGACATTGATGACCACAGATTACAAGGAAGACAAACTCTACAAAATTAGTTCAGAGAAGTCTCTAACCAAACAAATAAAACAGCAACAATAATCCCAGGTGGGGGGTGGGGGGGGAAGAAACTGAGTCCAAAGTTTCTACAATACATTCTCTAAAATGTCCAGTTTTTGAAATAAAGATACATATTTCTAAACAACTCATGGGCCAGGGCTGGCCAGTTAGTTCAGGTAGTTAGAGAACAGCCTTCGAACACCAAGGTCATGGGTTCAGATCCCTGTACTGGCTAGCTGTCAAAAATAAACAAATAAACGACTCATGGGTCAAAGAAGAAATCACAAGGGAGCTAAATGACAATGAAAACACAGCATACTAAAATTAAGGATAGGCAACAAAAGCAGTGCTGAGCAGGAAATTTATACCAGTAAACTTCTATGTGAGAAAAGAAGAAAAGGAACTCAAATTCAATAACATAAACTTCGACCTTAAGAAACTAAAAAGAGGGCCGGCCCGGTGGCGCACTGCTACAGTGCGCCGCTTGGGAGCACAGCGGCGCTCCCGCCGAGGGTTCGGATCCCACATACAGAACGGCCGCTCACTGGCTGAGCGAGGTGCGGGAGCAACACCGAGGGTTGCGATCCCGTTGCCGATCCTGGTCCAGTATGGGCGTGACACTGAGGGTTGCGATCCGTTGCCGGACACGAAAAAAGACAAAAAAAAAAAAACTAAAAAGAGAAAAGCAAATTAAAGCAAAAGCAAGCAAAACAAAGGAAATAATAAAGATTAGAGTAGAAATCAATGAAATAGAAAGCACAATCAAGAAAATCAATGGAACTAAGAAGGAGTTTGACCAATAAAAATGACAAATATTTAGCCGGACATACCAAGCAAAAAAGAGAGCAGACACAGATTACCAAAATTAGGAACGAAAGCAGGGACATCATCATCTGACTTTACAGAAATTAAAAGGATTATAGGAAAGAAATAATAACAACCCTTCAAAAACTCTTCCAGAAAATAGAAGAGAAGGCAATGCTTCACAACTCACTCTATACTAAAGCCTGACAAAGACATCACGAGAAAATAAAACACACACCAATATCCCTGATGAATATCAACATAAAACCCTCCACAAAATATTAGTAAACCTAATCCAGCAACATATAAAAGAGGACTATATATATATCAAGATGACCAAGTGGGATTTATCCCAGGAATGCCAGCTTGGCTTAACTTCCAAAAATCAATTAACGTAATACAACATATTAATAGGATAAAGGACAACAGCCACATGAACATCTCAATAAATGAGATGGTTTTATTCGAAAATAACCCAACAGCCATCCATGGTAAAAAGAAACTTCAACCAGCTGTAAATAGAAGGGAACTTCCTCAACCTAATAAATATCTATCAAAAAAACCTATATAGTAGCAAAAGATTAAATGCTTTGCTCCTAAGATAGTGAGAGGCAGAGACACCTTCTCTCAGCACTTCTATTCAACATTGTACTAGAGGTACAACCTGCATGGGTAAAAATGAGAAATTAAAGGCATCCAGATTGAAAAGGAAGATGTAATACTTTATTTGGAGATGACATGATCCTATATGTAAAAAATCCTAAGAAATTCACCTGAAAACTACTAGTAATAACTAACGAGTTCAGCAACATCACAGGATACAAGATCGGTGTACCAAAATGAATTTTATTTCTATGTACTACCAATGAATAATCCAAAAAGACAAAGAAAACGATTTCATTCACAATAGCATCAAAAATATAAAATACTTAGGAATAAATTTAGTAAAAGAAGTGTAAGTCTTGTACACTGAAAACTTCAAAACATTGCTGAGAGGACTGAAGATTAAATAATTCTATATTCATGGATTGGAAGACATTTTTAAGATTGAAATTCTCCCCAAATTGATCTACAGATTCAATATGATTTCTATAAAAAATTAAGTTAATTTAAAAAAAAATTGACAAACTGATCCTAAAATATACATGAAAATGTAAAGAACCCAAAATTCAAAACATAATATAAAACTACAATAATCAGAAGAGTGTGGTACAAGCATAAGCAAGACATACAGTTCAGTGGAGCAGAACTGCGAATTCAGAAATAAACTCTTACATTTGGGGCCAACTGATTTTAATAAGCGTGCCAAGGCATTAAATTCAGAAAGGATAATCTTTCCAACAAATGCTGTTGTGACAATTAGATATACACAAACAGATGAATTTACATTCATACCTTGTACCAGACATGAAAATTAACTCAAGATGAAGCAGAGTCCTAGATTTAAAAGTTAGAGCTATACAACTTTTAGAAGAAAGCATAGGATAAAATCATGACCTTGGCTGCATTGGTAAAATTTTCTTATATGACACCAAAAGCATGATCCATTTTAAAAAACTGATAAATTGGACTTGATGAAAATTTAAAACTACTTCACTTCAAAAGACACCATTATGTTATCCTGATTTGAGCATCACACATTGCACACAGATATTGGTATTGAACTCTGTGCCTCACAGGTATGTACAATCAACTATGTTACTAAAAAATATATACATCCGGGGGGAAAAAAGACAACATTACAAAAATGAAAAGATAAGCCAAAGACTGGGAGAAAATATTTTAAAATCATATATCTGATAAGGGACTTGTATCTGGAATATATAAAGAACTTTTACAATTCAATAATAAGAATACAAAAGAAAAAACTAAAAATGGGTGGGGATTTTAATAAAGTACATTTTTAAATGCTCAACATCATTAATCCCTTATGAAATGCAAATTAAAACCACAGTAAGACACCACTTCCCGTCCACTACCATGGTGATATAATCAAGTAGGTAGATAGTAAGGGTATGAAGAGACTGGAACCCTCACACGTTGCCAGTGGGAATGTAAAATGGTGCAGCCATTTTGGAAAACGATTTGTCAGTTTGTTAAAATGTTAAACATAAATTTATCTTATGACCCAGTAATTCCACTCCTAAATATATGCCCAAGAGAAATTAAAAAATGCATGTTCACACAAATGCTTGTACACAAGCGTTCATAGCAGCATTATCCACAATAGTCAAAAAGTGGGAAAAATCCAAATGTCCATCAACTGGTGAATGGATAAACAAACACACTACATCCATACAATGGTCTACTATTCAGCAACAAAAAGGAATAAAATATTGATACCTTTTATAACATGGATAAACCTCAAAAATATCATGCAAAGTGAAAAGAGCTAGATGCAAAAAATCACATATTGTATGATTCCATTTATATGAATGTCTGGAAAAAATAAACTCATAGAGCCAGAAAGCTGATTAGTGGTTGCTGGGACTCGGGGTGGGAACAGGTTGAACACAAACAGATACAAGGGATCTTTTATTGGTGGTGAAAATGTACTAAGACTAGATTGTGGTACTGATTGCACAATTCTAAATTTACTAAAAATTCATTGAATTGTACACTAAAACCAGGTAAATTTTATGGTATGTAAATTATACCTTTTTTAAAAAACACATAGCAGATACATTTCTTTAAGTTATACACTCCCCACCCAGTAGAAGGAAGACAACTCCAAGGAGCTGAAATTGATAAAATATCCAATATATCTGAACATGTTGAAAAGAGTAAGACAACTGGCGGAGAGTTAGAAAATAATGAATTAGTGAAAAGCACCAAGAAAAAGAATGAACACACAAACAGTAATAACGATCATGAATTACAAAGAAAACTAAAAGTTGGACAGGAAGAAAAGTGATCTTTGTATATACCAATCTTCAGTTGTGAAAAGATATATATGGTCATAAAATGTAAACCCTGATTATTAATCTAACCAAAACTATGACTATAGAAGAAGATGGGGCAATTGGAACTGGATGTTTTGAGGAAGGGGTGGCAAAAAGACATAAATTCTCATCTTGCATAGTAGGAAGTCACCAGATAATGCCTGAAATTTAAAAAATCAAGATGTAGTAGGATAAAATTTTTATTTAAAGATATGGAATTAAATGCCAAAAAGAAATAGTTTACACTGAGTGGCTGCCTCTAGGGAGTGCGAAACTGAGAAGAAGGAAAGGCTACAGCAGGGAACTGCTGTTCTGTGTTTAATTAGCTGTGAGAACATATTGCTTTAAATGCGTGCATATATAACTTCAGTGAAAATAAAAGTTTTTAAACGTACATATTTTTCAACCTACTAAAAGAATGAATAAATGCACACACCTATGAGCTATATTTCATCAATTCTTAGACACACTTTATTTAAATTTTAATATCTCTAAAACTGGAAAGCCTCCTATATTTCATGTGAAACGTCAGCCAGGTAGCAGTTGTGATGTAAGAATCTGGTTGTTGTTTGGAGGACAGGGGACAAGATTCTGCATTTCAGTCATTTAAGAACCACAAATGAATGAATATAAGTTCTGGTTATTGTCTGCAAACGTGCAGAATGAATTCCAGTTCCTTGGAAGAAAATTCCAGAGACGACAGTGGAAAACTCCTGTAAAGAACGCTTCATCACCAATACTTTTGAGGACACAGAAAGTGACACTGTGTGGAAAATGTGGACAGTTGTGGCTCTGAGTTGAAAAGAAGACTTAGACTCTATTGCGCTCATGTATACACAGTACTAATTTTTGTGTATGCACAGAACTAATGCAGATTATAATCCATGTTTAAATAAATCTTTAGATGTAATAGAGTTCTTTTGTTATATACAAACATAAAAATCCTAAGTAATAAGAAAGAATTATGTCCTAGTTTAAATTGAAGGGATTTTTTTTTATGTTAGTGGTAAGTAAATACTGGCGATCTTTTATTAAGCAAAATGCAGTATACACAGGAATATGTGTTGTGAAATTGTTCCTATAACTGATCCCAAAATATATAGAGTACTCTATCCACACCATGGAATATTCCATAACCATTAAGAAAAATGAATTGAAGCTATAACAGATGATATGGAGAGATTTCCAAAGAGGGCCTGGTAAGAAAAGTAAGATACAGAAAATTAAGTATATAATCCTGTTTTTTAAAAAACAAACTTTGACAAAAAGAACCTTGTATGTATGTGTGTGTGTGTGTGTGTGTGTATAAACATATATATAAACACTTACATATATATATAAACACTTACATATATATATAAACATATATATATATAAACACTTACATATATATATAAACACTTACATATATATATAAACATATATATATATAAACACTTACATATATATATAAACACTTACATATATATATAAACATATATATATATAAACATATATATATATATATGTTTAAGCAGTCCTGCACAGGATTATACAAGCATAAAAAAAGATGGAAGGCCACTGTGGTATGCAAAATTCTAAGATGGCCCCATGGTCTCTGCCCCTGGGATTACTCTGTGATTGTGTTGCATGGCAGAAGAGATTCTGCAGGTATAATTAAGGTTACCGACTAGTTGACCATAAGACATGGAGACTGTCCAGTGGTCTGAACCTAATCACATGTGCATCCTCAAGGCTGAGAATTTTCTCCAGCTGGTCACAGAAGAGAAGTCAAAGAGATTCAAAATGTGAGACAGGTTTGGTGCCAGGGAGGTTCTCCAGGCAGGAACCAGGGAGTTTGCTCAGGTGTATATTTGGAATATATAGCTGAGATTTCCAAGCAGAATGTGGGGAAGGTGCTACCCGGGTGCTCTCGGAGCAAGGACCTGAGAGCAGTCACTAGCCAATAGTCAGTGAGAGAAAGAAAAAGAAAGACAGAGACTTTAGTCCTACAACCCCAAGGAGCTGAATTCTGCCAGCAACCACATGAGCATGAAAGAGGCCCCGAAGCTCCAGAAAGGAATGCAGCCCCAGCAGACACTTTGATTGCAGCTGTGTGAGACCTCAGCAGAGCATCCAGCTACCCTGTGTCCAGACTCCTGACCCATGGAAACTGTGAGATAATAAAAGAGTGTCATTTTAACCTACCAATTTTAGCAACAGAAAACAAGTATAGATTTTAGTACCAGGTAACGGGGTGCTGCTGTAACAAATACCTAAAATGTGGAAGGTGCTTTGGTAATTAGGCAGTGGATAGAGGCTAGAATAACTTTGAGAAGCAGAATAGAAAAAAACTAAATTGCCTTGAATAGGCTATTAACAGAATGTGAACAATAAAGACATCACTGGTAAAGGCTCAGAAGAAAGTGAGAAGCACTTTCCCAAATTGCATTAGAGAAAGCTGAAATTGCCATGAACAGCAGAAATCTAGACTTTAACACTGCTGCCAGTGAAGGTTCAGAAGGAACTGAGAGGCATGGTATTGGAAACTAGAGGAAGGAGGGTCCCTGTTATGTGTGGGCAGACACATTGAAATGCATCCTGCAGTTGTGTGGATGCAGAATTCCTTTTTTTTTTAATTTATCAATATACAATGTAGTTGATTTTCATGTACCTTTACCAATTCCTCCTTTTCCTCCCTCCCTCTTCCCCCTCCCCCCATCAACATCATATCTGTTCACTTATCTTAACAAGTTCAAGGAATTGTTGTAATTGTTGTGTCTTCTCCCACCCTCCACTTATTTGTGTATATCTATTTATTTTTATTGGCTCCCACAAATAAGTGAGAACATGCTGTATTTCTCTTTCTATGCCTGTGGAGTGCAGAATTTCTAAATGATGAACCTGACTACATGCTGAGAAGATTTCCAAGCAGAATGTGGAATGTGCTACCTGGTTTCTTCTTGCTGCTTATAAAGAGAGGCAAGAAGAGAGAGATAAATTGGAAGGAAGAACTGTTAAGCAAAAAAGAACCAGCACTACATAACCATATTAGTCCATTTCTGTTGCTTATAACAGAACACTAGAAACTGGATAATTTATAAGGAAACAAAATTTATTTCTTACAGTTCAGAGACTGGGAAGTCCACAGTCCAGAGGGGCAAAAGGTGAAGGCCTTGGTGGCAGCTCTTCAGTGATGCAGGGTATCAAGTGGCAAATGAGCTAATAAGCAAGAGACAGCTAAACTCCTCACTTTCCTTTTAAAGCCATCAGAACCATGCCCACTACCACTCATTAAGCCATCGATGGATTAATCCATTGTCAAAGGTAGTCCTCACAATCTAATCATCTCTTAAAGGCCCCCTCTTTCAATTACCATAATAACATTTCCCACCTCCTAACACTGTTATAGTGGGGATTAAGTTTCCAATACATGAACCTTTGTGGGACACATTTAATCTACAGCAATGACTTTGAAAATGCTCAGCCTCTCCAGATGACAAAAGAAACAGCTGCTGAAAGTGTGGTACAGAGAAAAAGCTGAGTGTATGCCTGCACAATTCTTTGCTGAAACCTCAGAAAGGTCAAAAGGTCAGAGTCTCAGCTATACAAAAGACTCTTTCAAGAGATTAAGGGTGTTTCTCACAGATTTTCTTAATCAAACCAGAGGACTTTGAGGAGTTTAAGAGCACTGCCCTACCACCATCTCAGCAGAAGCTAAAAATAGAGAAGAAATTATCTCAGAAACATCTGTGGTCATGGCTTTTGTCTAATGATGTGAATTCCCATGAAATCTTTATCCAGCCCACAAGGTTCTTGAGAAAATTATATTGGCAAAAACACTGCTGGCTTAGTCTGAAAGGGAGAGAGAGAGAGAGTACAAAATGGAAGGAGACTGCTGACAGTAAGCAGGCTTACAAATATGCTACCTTTCATGAAAGAGGAAGGATGACTCAGAGAATGAAACCAAGAAGCCCAGAGGGCAGGGCCAAGACCCCAGAGGGCACAGCAGAGAGATTATTTTCAGGCCTTTAAACTCAACCAAAGAACTCCAACTGGGGTTTGCCTGGCTGGATTTCAAAATTGCTTTGGGCCAATGACTCCTTTTTACCTCCCATTTCCCCTTTTCAAACCAGAGTGTCTATAACTATTATCTTGTGCCTGTCCCACCACCATATGTTGGGAGTGTTGGGATAGACAACATGTCTCTTTAGTTTCTCAGGTCCACAGATGGAGAGAAATTGCACCCCAACAGTTGGGATGAATACCCATAAGCCAAATTCACACTTGATTGGATTACTTAGATGATGAGATTTTGTACCTTGAGATGGAGTGAGTGCCTTTTGTATATAGATACAGATATGGATTACTGGGGCCAGAGGACAGACGGTGGTGGCCAGAATTCTAAGATGACTTCCAATGACCCTTGCTTTATACAATCTAGCTCCGATTGAGCTTGAGTGGAACCTATGACTATGATAAGATTTCATTCTATTAATTATGATTTGCTATATGGAGTATTAGTCAGTGTTCTGTCGCTTCTAACAGAACACCTGAAACTGGATAATTTATAAAGAAATAAAATTTATTTCTTACAGTCTTGGAGACTGGGAAGTCCACAGTCCAGGGGGCTTCACATCTAGTGAGGGCCTTCTTCTTGGTGGGGAGTCTCTACAGAGTTCCGTGGCAATGCAGGGCTGAAAAAGAGTGCACTAACGTGCTTCTTCCTCTCCTTATAAAGCCCCTAGTGCCATTCCTATAATAATCCATCATCCATTAACCCATTAATCCATTCATGAGAATATAGCCATCATGGTCCAATGACCTCTAAAAAGCCCAACTTTTCAAATGCCATATTGGGGATTAAACTCCAACACGAGCTCGGAGGGACATTCATACCAAAGCATATGGCAAAGAGATTTTTGCAGATATAAATAAGTTTACTATCAGTTCACTTTGGGTTCATCAAATGGGAGATTATCCAGGTAGGCCTAACCTAAGCATGAGACTTTTAAAGGAAGAACTAGGGAGATTTGATGTGCCACTTCTGACTTGAAAATGCTAGGGGCCATATGGCAAGTTATTTGGAAGTGTTCTTTAACTTCTAAAAATATGAGGTGTTTTCAAAAAGTTCTGGGAAAGATTCATATTATCTTCAAATTCTCTTTTTCCAAGAACTTTTTGAAGTACCCTCGGCTGTATGTTGTAAAAGAGAAGGTTATCATTGCCTTTCAATATTCCATTCTCTCCTTCTTCCCAATAGCATAATCCCTGTGCTGTTGGTAAGGTAATGTACCCAGCTAATAAAAACTACATTTTCCAGTCTCTCTTGCAGGTAGGTATGGCCATGTGACTACGTTCCAGTCAGTGAAAGATAAAGACAATTTGCAGGGCATCTTTGCCCTTCCCCCTCTTCTTTCCTTCTTCTTGCCTCAAATGAAGATGGGACGGCAATGGCCCCCACAAGCAACCTGCACTTTGAGGTGACCTGGAGGATAGAAGGCATGAACCAGAATGGTGGGGACAAAAATCAAAGAATCTGGTGACCAGGAAAGCCACCTTACCAGCCTTCAATATACTACATGTTATATGTAACAAAGTAAATCTGTATTGTGTTCAAGCTACTGTTACCTGGCCAAATGTAATTCCTAACTGATTAAGAGGTTTTTAAGATATCACTTTAGTATTGATTTTTTATTTATAAGACATTTCACACATGTGAAAGTATTTGTAACTTAGACATAACAAAATTACACCATTCATCCACTACCCAGTCTTAAAAAAAATGGACCATTCTGTCTACTCTTCCAACCACACATTCCTGCCTTCTCCTCACCTCTCACCCTGCCAAAGGGAACCACTATTTTGCATTCTGTGTTTAACATCCCCTTGATTTCCATTTACAATTATACCACACATTTTTGTAACTCTAAATTATACTAATCTACTTTGCTTGTTTTTAAACCTTATATAAATTGTATCACTTTTATGGGGGTTTTTTTGCAATTTGCTTTTTTCCTCAACATTATGAGACTCATCTACATTGATGCATGTAGCTATAGTTAATTTAATTTCACAGCTTTATGGTATTTATTGCATGAATACACCACTATCTTGCCATTCCCCCACTGGTGGATATGTGTGTTATTTCAGGCTTTAGGCTACTACAAAACACTGCTATATACACACTTGTACTCATCTCCTAGCTACCCATGGGACAGAGTCTCTAAAAAAGTGCTTCCCAACTTTTCTGACACCATGGCATCTACAGAAAATTATGATATTTACATGGCACACTGGAAGTAAGCTAGAGGGTGTGCAGAATTCTGGACATGGCTGCAGGCCCACAGGCTCTGGCCACCCTGGCAGATAAAGGGAACAGTAAGATGAAGTACACCAGAGCCCCACAGCGTGATGGCAGAGAACTCAAGCAAAATAATTGAACACTGGGTGTAGCACAGCAGCAATTATACCGAGTAAACTGAACTGTTTCCCAAAGGGGTCAAAACAACTTGTTACTCTCACTGGCACCATGTTAGACTTCCTACTGCTCTTCATCCTAACCAAACCTAGATATTGGTAGACTTTGACTTTTGTGTGTGGTGGGGGAACTCTCTGGTCTTAATTTGTACTTTCCTTATTACTAATGAGATTGAGCATCTTATTTATTGGCCATTCCTGGTTCCTTTTCTGTGAAATGCCTATGCATTTCTTTTGTCCATTTTTTTTGTTTGATCTTTTTAAATAGATTTTTTTTTTTTTTGCCATCCTTAATATATTCTGGATAGTAATCATTTGTCAATTTTACATATTACAAAGTCTTCTCAGCTTATGGCGTTTTTCAGGTTTTTATTTTTCACTGTTCTTTACTTGATGGACAGATCTCTTAACTGTATCAATCTCTTCCTTCGTGGTTTGAGCGTTTTGGGTTGTCTAAGGAAATTCTTCTCTATGCTATTTGTTATTGATTTCTAACTTACTGTTCTGTAGTCACAGAACATGTTCTATGAATCAGATACTTTGAAAAATGTTGAGCATTACTTTCTGATCTAGCATTAGGTTAATTTTTATCCACGCCCAATACTTAACTCGAGAATAAATGCATTTTCCAGTAGTTGGGTGGAGAATTCTATAATAAATGACCACTCGATCACTGATGACAAATGACAGCTGGAAGATGGGTGACAAATCCAGCCCCGGCCATCTGCTAATGCATTGTCTGTGGCTGCTTTAACTCTACAAAGGCAGAATTAAGTAGTCGTGACAGAGACTGTATGGCCTCACACAGCTAAAAATACTTAGTATCTGGCCCATTATAGAAAAAGTTCACCAACCACTACTCTAGATTGTGTTCAAAAACTGTTTCCCTTCTATTTTTGTCTGCTTGATATTAATGCAAGGGCTGTTTTTAAGTCTTCTATGATAATGACATATTTGGCAATTTCTGTTAATCTGTATTTTCATTTTGCGGCTGAGTTATCAGGTGCAAACAAGTTTTAAGTCATCACATTTTCCTGCTGCATTATTTCTTCTATCATTAATTCAGTGGCCCTTCTGTCCCTAATAATTATTTTTACTTTGAAATCTGTTTGAATGATATTGCTACTACAGCAGCTTATTTTCATTAGCATATCTTTTTTCCATTCTTTTATGTCTTTACATTTTGGATGTGTCTCTCGTAAATAAAACAGCATACAGCTGGGCTTACTTTTTCCATGGGATCCGACAATCTCTGTCATTTAATCAGAAAGTTTGGTCCATTTACTGCAGTGACGAATATATATTTTCACTTCCAACACCTTAGCTTGTATTTTCTTTTTACTCTATTTTTTCTGTGCTTCCCCCTGCCCCCTTTCTTTCTTGCCTTCTTTTTGGATTAAGGTGTTTTAACTCCATTTTTTTACCTTCATTGATTTAAAATTTTAACCTATTCTTGTTTAGTCTAACATTATAACATGCATTCTAGACTTTAAAAAGTCAAAAAGTTCATCAGTGTCTCCACCCTCCTTCAGAACAATGTAAGAACATCTGAACTGTTATTGTCAGATATAAACATTATTGCCCAGTATTTCTGTCTCACTTTGGTTGTTTGCCATTTATTTTTATTGTTTTTAATGGAGAAATACATCATCTGTTTTCAAAATATTACTTGAAAATACAGGAGTACAGATACTATAAAACAAACACCAGTCATGAGACACTACATACATCATACGAAAAAAATAGTCTGATATTCAGGTAGTAAAAACTAGAATTAAAAAGTCCCAAGTTCCCAGCTTGGTAAAACAAGTACAGTTACACGAAACGTTTAATAAACTAATTTTTCCCAGTGTGTAAACAAAATGACAAGATTAAATTTGCGTCTAGCAATTTCAACCTAACACCATAGCTATTCAAAACACACAGATACCATGCACACACATCACCTGATTTATTATTGTGGTGGAAGGGTAAGGTGATTGCACAGGGCAAAGATGTGAGAAACAAAAATATTGTCTACTAGAGATCCAAAAGAAATGGTGAAAAGAAAGTGTCAATTACTACATATCCTAAAGAGAAAAAGACTATATTCTAACTTTGGAAAATTAATCTGGAAAGATAGGGAGAGAGTTTAAAGTAATTGCAGTTTAACATTAAAAATGCACATGTGGTAGAAAAAAACACAGTTGAGGGAGGAGAGGAGTCAGAACAAGGCTAACTGGAAAGCCTATAAATTTGCTGTGTCTAGAAAAACTAAGTTTTCATTCAACTACATCTGTTTTCCTTCATGTTTCCTAAACATGGATGTTCTGCTGTTTAATTATAAGGGACTCTTTTTTTTAATTTAAAGAAAAGTATTATTAATCTTTTGTAGTATAAAACAAAAGAGTAGAAAGCTGACTAGATATACCACTTGCTATAAATCATTTTTTTGTTTCTACATGTAGATTTTATGGATGAATTTTGGTAAATTATTTAAAAGTAAAAATTGATTTAAAATTCTTGGAGAAAATGCCTTTTTGCCTACATGTTTAAAATTGGAAATTAACTTTCCTATAAGCAAATATTCTGCAAAATATACAAAACTTCCCATATGTAGAGATCAAACGACCATCCAAGATCAGTAACATGTTTTACAGGCATTATGTTTAGCAAAGTTTTTCTAAAATATTAGCCAGGGAACCAAAACCTGGTGCTTTGTGCTATGTGACCACAGGATTGTTGATTTCACATCATGGTTTACAAAATATTAGTATTCCGGTTTTTTTATGAAACAACATACAAGCACACCTTGTGCACTCAAGCAAAGAGAAGAGGGGAGGCAAAAGGCTTTTTTGCTTTAGGACAAATGATTGAGGATAAGAGAATATAGAGCATTCTTAGCTCAAAGAAAACGTCTGATCTCTGATTATATACTCCCTGAAACAATTCTATAGATAAAACCAATGTATCATTTCTTGATCATGTCCCATCAAAATCAATGGCTTACTAAGTATTGTTTTGATGTCAAATATATACTCTTAGGGTATATACCCTAAGAGTTCATTTTAAAGGGTTACAGCTACCTTACAGGGACTGAGCTAGATGTACTTTTATGCTTTCCCTGAAGGAAAAGGATAGTACATCACAGCACAGTGGCATCCAATTTTAAGATTAATCATGAAGAAACCTCTTCAGGAAAAAAACTAAATTCATCAAGTTGAAAAATCTAAAATTAGGTCTAATAAAAAAATACATAAAGTGCATCATCAGTATAAAGAATTGTGATACCATTTTGTATTGCAAATTTTCCCAGCAATGCATCAAACATAAATCCAGTCCAGATGACAGTCATGGGTACACATATAGCTGGGGTTTTTTTCTTTTTTTAAGGGCAGCAGTCCTTTGAAATAGTTAAATGTAACTGCTGCTGACACATTAATAATCGGACACATTAATTACTGTACTTCCAGTTCCACATACTAATCCGGACTTCTGATCAAGATTAGCCCAGTAAAGGAAGTTACCAAATGAGCCTAAATCTAGTTTGAACCGTATCTAGTCTGGTATTTTTTATTCTCCTTCTTCAGTATCTGAAGACAAGAGGTTGAGTTGGCAGATATCATTTATGGACCCTTGAGGTTTTTATCTGTTCGATGTTTTACTGAATTCTTGATAACAGGAATAGGATTTGCAAGGAGAACAGGAATACTGGAATAGTATGTACTAGATGTTTCCTAAGAGTCCATCCAACAGAGAAGCCAATGCCTGAATTGTTTCTAATTGAGTTGTACTTGTCTCCTCACCAGGCTAGTCCTCTTCTATTTTGGTTTTCTTGTTCCTCTCTTCTTTATGAGGTGAGAATGTCCTCTAGACTCCCACTATAGGATTGGATATGTTTGTTGCTGTGCTTCCTGAAGGTCTGGGTGGGTGGTTCACCAGACATGCTGAAGAAACAGCTCTGGTGACAGTGGGCTTCGGTGGTGGAGAAACAGCAGGTTGTGAGGCAGTCTGAAGAATACTTTCACTTGATGCAACCCCGGAGCTTTCACTGGGATTTGTCTGTTGCAAGGATACTTCAGTAGCCTGTATGTTGGTCACAGATGCTCCCATTACAGCCAAGGCAGGACTATTTCTGCCCTGAGAGCTACCAGTCAATGGGCTAGTCTTCATAGCAGTAGTAGGTGAAGGCACAGACATATTTTCACTGCCTACACACAAGCTGAAGCTGTTGTCATTCAAAGCTGTCAACCTTATACCTTCTGTTGACTGTGTTTTCTTTTTCTGAAGCACATGATTAGGTAGTAGTTGATGAAGTTCCTTTCTTCTTAAGTGCATTGCAGCAATTTTCATATCCATCTCAAACAACTTACTATTTATTGCTTGCCTATACACTGTATCTGTGAAAGACTGAATATCATAGGTGAGATCAATGCTGAGAATTTCAGAGTTTTCTGGCTTTTTTAACACCAACCCAATCACCCACATTGTACGAAATTCTTCTTTGTCAAGATTTTCTTTGGGTGCTGGAAATGACTGGGGATTCACACGTGCCAGTGTAATAAATTCATTCTTCTCCAAGCTTCCAACCAGGATTCGGATCTTTGATTCCACCAAACCCACCCATTCTAGATGTTGTTTTTCTGTTGGTGCACTTGCCAGAAGTACAATATAATGGTTGTACTTTTGAAAAAAGCTTGGTGCCTCAAAAAGTTTGGACCACTCTGCTTTACTCAGCAAAATTTCATGTGTGATGGCAAGCCCTTGTTTAAACTCCTCAATCATGACCATCCTGGTTGAAACAGACACATTGTATGTGGAGTTCTGCTGTGGGTATGCTGGTGTAATTATAGGCATAAGATGGTACCTATCACTAGGATTTACTCTTGGGTCCCATACAGGCAAATTAACATTCTGTTCCTCAGGCTCTTTCAATAACACTGGATTTGGCCATTCCCATTCAGAAAATACTAAGAAAAATTTATGTACAAGAGTTGATGCTATCGCATTTGGATAAAGCTGACAAGTTCTTGCTACTAGCATAGCCCAGGAAACACCTCCAAGAAAACCTAATATATTGGAATAGATATTGTGGCATTTGGCCCACAATTTGATGGCTCTCAGAGTTAACCTGAAGTTGTCAATGTTTGGTACTAGATGTAAAATTTCATCGGTTACCCGGCAACCATTAAGGCTTCTTATACATCTAATATCTAAATTTTTAAGCAGACTGTCATCTCTTAGGTCCAAATCTTCTGGAATAGTCTGCAGTGCTAATCTTGCAAACAAAATATCAATCTCTATTCCATCAAAACACAGTTTGATAACTGGTACAAATGCCTCCTCCACAGCCCTTAAATCTTTTACTTCTTCCTGTAGTTTCAATTTATCATAGAAGGAGGTGAAAAAGTCACTTCGATCAATGTGTCTTGGTGCAACACACAATGCGTCAATATCAGCACCTTTTGTATGTACTCCCAATCTGTAAGAGCCAAATGTAAAAATTTTTCCTCCAACATTTTCAATTACAGCTTGTGGAAGACTCTTGCTTTCACTGATTTCTCGTATCCATTCCTTTACCAGATTATTTAATTTTTCCAAAATTAAAATCCTGCGCTGCAGTTCCTCTTCCTCTTCAAAAACCCCAAAGGGCTTCAGGGTTTCGATTAATTTCTGGGTAAGTATGCAGTCAGTCTCCTTGGGGTCTGCTAGACTGATAGGGGAGGAGATGCCATAGTGCTTCTGCGGCGGCGCCGTCTGTTGTGATCCCGGGGTTGTCACCGGAAACGGCATCATCTCTAGCGCCGGCCCCGCCAGGGCACTGCCCCCCCGCACCGCGACCTCCGCGGCCGCCGCCCGGCTCATGATCCGCTGAGGCGGGAAGGGCGGGGCTCCTACCAGCCCTGGTCCGACCCCGCTCCCGCTCCGCACCCGTCGCTTCAAGCGCTTCTCCTCCTTCCCCTCGGCCCCAACATGGCGCCCGGCCCCTCCGCGGCGGCGTTCTGGAACCGCCTGACGCGCGCGCGCCTGCGCACCGGCCGCGCCGCACGGCCTCACGGGAGCGCGGTGCAGGTCGGGGGGATGGGCGGGCCTCACCGTGCTGCCTAACTCGCGAGGTTAAGCCCAGTATCACTGCTTTATATATATTAAATATATATATATATATGCACATATATATATACATATATATACACACACATATACTTACCCAGCTTTAGCCATCTATTTCTTAGCTCACTATTTCCTCTGACATCTCAGATCAACTTCCTTTCTAGGAGCAACTTCATCCCCAACGTGCATCCTTTAGACTTCCCTTTATGGTGAGACTGTATTGGTGGAAAATAGCTCCGTCTTGTTTTCTTCCGCTGGTTCCTGGATGATGGTTTAGCTAGGACTGCATTGTAGGTTGACAGTTATGTTCTCCCCAGCCTTGAAGACCCATTCTGCTGTCTTCTGGTTTCTCTGGTTCCTGTTGAGAATTCTGCACCAGGCTAAACTGCTGCTCAGCTGTCCTTTTATTTTGGCAGCTGTAAACATCTTCTCTGTCCTTCCTGTCCTTTGAGTCCACCACTGTGTCCAGGGGTATATTTTTTTTTTATTAATCTTACACAGATACACTGTGATTCCTGAATTGGAAGAGTCATGTTTTTCATTTCATGACCGCCAGGAGATTCTCAAGCATGTCCTTGGAATAGGTTCTTCCCACGAATCTCTTGATTATCTTCATTTAGACACGTGATAAATCTTCTCATTCTGTGCTCTATGTCTCTTAACCCAGGTTCTTTCTGAGTGATGCCAGATTACCTCCCAGTTCTCTAATTCTCTTCAGTAGTATTTAGTCTGCTGTTTAAGCATCATTGAAGTATCCATTTAAATCCTTATATTTTTATTACTAGAAACATTATCTTATTCTTTTTAAGTCTTCCCTGCCTTTTGGATGACATTCTGTTCTTTCATGTTTTCTCTCTACCTTTTATTTCTTTAAACATGTTAAACAAACTTATTTAGTATTCTATAACTAGCAGTTCCATTTCCTAATGCTCTTTAGAATCAAGTAATAATGTTTGTTTTCTACTGACTCACTTAGAGTGGCATTGCATCTTGTGTCTTGTAATTTTGGATTGTGAAATAATTACTGGTGAGGCTTGGGATTCCTGTGTTGAGGATGTGTCCTTCCAAAAAGGATTTGCTTTGTTTCTACTAGATCCCCTCGTACACTATCAAATTGCATACATTGTAATTTAATTTCTTATCCAGGAACTATCCAGACAAGAACGTGGTGCACTTTTGAACTCCAAATACATGTGAGAGTAAATGTGGTTTTCAATTCTGGGAAGAGTGTTTAGTTTCCCCCACCCAGCCCAGGTCAAGAACGATAACTTCCTTTGTCATCTCTTTTTACCAGGTAGCAGATTCTTCCTATTCCATCTTTTCACACACTGTGTCACACTTTCGGGATTCCAACTGCATTTGGAAGTGTGTGAGTGTTGGCAGGCAGAGGAAGTGTCTCAGTTCTAACTATCTACCTTTTAAGGTCCCAAAGGCTTTCTGTCTTTTCTTGACCAGCTGTTATGTTTTTTAGTTGCCAAACCGGCAAATGCCTCCAGGGCAATTATAGTTTCAGAATTAGCTAAGATTCTGAGGTTTCAAGGTATCCCCTAGGAATTTCCTTTATATTCTTGAGTACTCAGCTATTCATTTAAAAGACGATTTTTTTATACTCATCCAGCACTTCCAAGTACTTTATATATAGAAAGATTTTTCAGGATAATTAATTCCACATTTTGCCAGAAATATAAGTACTTACTTTTTAACCCATTTTAGTTTGGCTTGCATTATCAACATCCAGAAAAACTGCTATCAGAAAGGACTTAGTGACTTCTGTATTGCCCACTCCAGTGACCACAACGGCCAACATCTTTTTGACCTACAGTAGCCTACATCTATGGCCACTCCTCAGTCTAATCTGCTGATTCCTTCTCCATTACTTAGTCTCTAAATGTTGGAGTTCATCTAGTTTCCATACTAAGCCCTCATTTCTCCTCATTATAGGTACATTCACCACCTAAGTAATCTATCAATTTCCACAGCTTTAAATATCACTTGCTTTCAGATTAAATTTTTCTAATCAGACTCTTTTCTGAGCTCCAGATCCATATTATCTGACTGCCAATATTTGCCACCTTCATTTTGATGTCTCAAACTTAACATAGTTTAAAGAGAATTCTTACTCTTTCCCCCATAATTTGCTTCTCTCTCAGCATCTCCATCTACCCAAGCATTCATAGCAGTAAACTGGGAGTCATTCTTGACACCTCCCTCTTTCTCATACTCAACATCCAATTTATTTACAAATACAGTTGATTCTACCTCCAGAATATATTTAGAATCTATCCACTTATCTCTACTTGTTCTCTCATAACTCTAGTCAAAGCCACCATCAACTCTCACCTAGACTTCCACAATAACTTAATTTTATATTACTGACCTTTTCAGAGTATTCTCTACTAGGAGTCAGGGTGGTCTTTTAACCCATTCGGTAGCCTCCCATTACACTTAGTCTAAAATCCAAAATACTTAACAACCCAGGTTGATCTTTCCCCCGAGTATCTGTCCAGCCTCACCTCCCACAACTTTCCCCCTAGCTCTAGCTACAATGGCCTTCTTTCAGTGCCTTGTGTTTGTTTCATTTTCTCTCATCTCTTGGTCTTTGCACAATGCTGCTCACTCTGCCCAAAATGCTCTTCCTGCCCCCAAAATTGCCCACTACTCTTCACCTGGTTAGTGTGTTATCATCTTTGAGACTGGCTTAAACTTCACCTCCTTGGAGAGAATTTCCTTTGTCCCCATTCTAAATTAGTACCTATACTTTTCTTTCATAGCACATAAAAATATCTGTAATTATGTTTTTTGAGCGGTTATATCTGTGTCTTTACTGCCCACTAGACTCTTAGCTCCATAAAAACATGATCTATTTTGTCAACTGCTACTTATTCAACACCTAGTCAAGTGCCTAACATATAGGAGCCACACAATAAATATTTGCTGATAAACAAATGAATGAATGAGAAGAAAAAAGAAAATGCTTTGTCATTTAAGTCACTGGCAAATCAATATCCAGAAGACCAATTTCTTAGTTCTGATTAGGTGGAGGGACTGTTTCAAATCCACACGTTGTGACCTTTGGGAAATCATTTAATGATTAATTTCACAGCTACTCACATAAGATGGCTACACAGAGTTTTCATAGTTGCATGACTATAGCACTCTATTCCACTGAGATACCTTTTGATTTTACAGTGTTTCGAGGAGAGACTTATCTTGGCTTGGTGGGGGAAGGAGGAAGCCTCAAAGTCAGTGCCTAAGGATGTGGAAGGGCCACACATTCACACAAGGCTCGATATTGTCATGGCAGCTGTTCTGGAGAGGGTGCTGTCCAGCAGTGCTTACTAGGAAATGAAGTGGACATATACCCTACAATCCAGCAATTCTATTTCTGGAAGAATAGCCCAGAGAACTCTGCACAGGCCCTCTAAAGGTTCCTTACACCATCGTTTGTAGTAGGAAGAAGTTGGGTGCAAGATGAGTGCCCATGACTGAGGAATGGATAATGTAGTACATACATGTAACAGAAAACTATGCATCAGTCAAAGCAATGAACTGAATTTACAGAGAGCACCATGGGCAGATCTTAAAAACTAGACTCTGTGAGTTACAAAAAAAGCAATGAGCTTTATAGCACAATCCCATTTTTTGTGTGTGTGTGTCTTTTGTCTTTTTTCCGTGTCCGGCAACGGATCGCAACCCTCAGTGTTGCCCCCGTACCGGACCGGGGACCGGCAACGGGACCGCAACCCTCGGTGTTGCTCCCATGCCTCGCTCAGCCAGTGAGCTGGAACCGGTCTGTATGTGGAATCCGAACCCTCGGGCGGAAGTGCCGCCGCGCTTCCCAAGTGGCGCACTTATCCAGTGCGCCACCGGGCCGGCCCAGCACAATCCCATTTTTGTAAATTAAACATACATACAAAACACTTCTTCTGTTTCCAAGATACGTATGTATCTTTTTAAGGTCCCAAGGGCTTTCTGTCTCTTCTTGGGCATGAAACCCAGGAAAGGTAAACTGGAATGGTGTTCATTAATACACTAGAATGGGTGCCTGAGGAGAGAAGGGCAATGAAAAAAGAAAACGATGCCATCGATCCACCAGGGCAAGTGCCAAAAGATGGGTGGGGGTGGGGGGTGCAGCTAGCAGAAATAAGTGTATGCTGTACTTTCTCTGCTCTTCCCTGCTACCCACATAACAGGTGAGATGGTTGGCCTGAGTTAGGCTTCCAGTCTATAGCCATAGAATAGAGTGAAACTAACTTTCATAACTTTGACCTCATTAGTCTCTTACTCTATGGAAATGAACTATTGCTTTTTAAATGATTTTTATGTGGCAGACTGTGGATTAGCTAACCTCAGCCTTCACAACTCCTTCTTCTTTGCCTTCTACTAGAGAGGATGGAGAGCCTAAATATTTGATGGTCCAGCTTCCTCTGCAGCGAGAGCCAGCCGTGTGGAGGAGTCATTAGTGAGGCTGGCGGTCTCCTGCCTAGTCACTCCAGCTTCACCATCTGCGAACTGTACGCTTGTCTCAATCTCATGTTTTCTATTGGGTGTTTTGTCTTTTTCTTACTCATCTTTATCCCAGTTATTCATCACGTCAGTTTTGGATTTCACAAACATTTTTTCTTCCAGTATATTGCCTATCTTTTAACTTTTTCTATATAATGACCTTGGTTAAACAAAAATTTTTGATTTTGGTATGGTCAGATCTACCTTTTCCCCTTACGGTTTGCACTTTTTAAGCCTGATTTATGAAATCTTTCTTCTGGCTACATAATTGACATCTATATCTTCAATGCAATTGGAGTAAAGATCCAATTCCATTTTTCTCCATATACTGAAGCCAGTTATCCCAACACCATTTACAAAACCTCTCCCCAGGATTTTGTGAAGGCTCTACATCACACCAAATTCCCATGGGGTGTTTGTTCTGTTCCTGCCCCGAAAACCACACAGTTTCAGATACTATAGCTTTACAACGTGTCTCTCTCACCCTTGCTTGTTTGAACCTGTCAAAGGCATTTGTGACTCTATGGAGATGGACACTCAAGTAGAACAAATACCACGGACTCAGGCCTAGTTTACTGCTTTCACTCTGTACCTATCTGAAACCTCTGGAAACATTTCTGCCACTTTAACCTTCAGAAAAAAATAATAATTGGCTGGCATTCTCTGTCTTTGTTAGTATCTTATCTAAAACTATGATAGACACTACCCAAGATGATATAAATATATCTCCCAAAATCTTTCAACCAACATTATCAGTCACTGTTGGGAACTGGCAGATATTAACATGGTTTATATGTTTGTAATAACATAGCTAATATGTTAATACTTCTTGGGAAGGCTTCAAATTGTTGACAGGACAAAGTCGAGTGTTTATTTCCATTTAACCACATTCAAAATGTTGCCCTTATGTCTGCCTGTTTCACAACTTTGAAGAGTTTTGTTTATTATACTGAAATTTGGTACAACACAAAAAGGTATAAAGAAACACATAATTTTGGTATACTAGCTAGACAGCAAGTGCTGGCTAGTAAATTTTTAAAATATACTTCTATGAAGGCACTTTTAAAAATTTGTAGAAAAATAGAATTAAAAGATAATACGAATCTTTCCATGAACATTTTGAAGTACCCTTGTAGAAATTTTTAAATCCATTTCAGTAAAACAGTAAAGAAGTATTGGAAAATATGAGTTAAGTGTTCAGTTTATAAAATCTCTAACTATTCATGACAACCATAAACATATACTCACATCCTGAATATACCAACTTGGAGTCAAATGCTAAGGAAAATCGAGAATTGCGAACTTGGAATCACAGCTTCGATGAGTGAGAAATCTCTGGTATTCTCCACCTACCCTCCCCGCCCCCACACCCTCAGCCTAGTGATGACATTTCTCCCCCGAGGCCTGAGCTCAAACACCCCAAGGAGGGCCCAGCCCTCTGCTCCCCCACCTCCCGCAGGATCCCCACTCCCACTCCACAGGTGCACACTTCCTATGCTGGCTACAATTCTTCCCTGTAACGTCCACCTTGATCATACCTTTGCCAATCTGTCTTATATTTTATGTTTTCCAAACCATATGAAATATGTCTTCTTAAGATATCTTAAGATATCTGATATATGTCTTATACCTTATGTTATACCAGTGGTGCCATCCCCCTGTGTTTCCAGTGTTTAACACCGAATACTACCTGTCGGTGGCTCTTTACAGAATGTGGCTGGGTGTCTGCCATGCCCTCGCAGCTCAGCTATCTCCAGGGGTAGCAGGGAGTGCTACCCATCAAGCAGTGGGGGACCACCCAGCTCAGGGGACAGGAGGGCTGTTAAGCCTCCTTCTCACACAGTGCTTTGATGATGATACTGAAGAATATTAGTTTTTTTAAAATCTAAGCAATGAACTGAAGGATGAAACTAGCTGTGAGCAACTAACCATTTAACTTTATTTTCTCTTTGAATTGGAAATGCCCAAAAATGTCTTTAAAGTTCAATTATTTTTCTAGTTTTACACTTGTGAAGAGGTTTGGGTTGTTTTGCTTTTAGCCAAACCACATAAAATAAACATTTCCCACAATGATTCTATCATTGAGAATACGCTAAACAGAAAATCTCACTCAAGAGGTAGTTATCCCTAAATAAAAAAGAGGAAAAACAACCCAGATCACCTCTTTCATCCTAAGATAAGAGTTATTTAAAAATCAGATTCATAGCAGAAGAAAAAAATTTCAAAAGAAAACGACTGCAAAGAGATTAGGGAACCCACAAGCACAGAATTCACAGCACATGAGTAGCATATGAAGGCAGCAGTGGTTTCATGTGTGCACATGACAGTAGCAGGAGCCTGAACATTACTGGCTGTCACCAGGGGAGTTTGAGTCCTGCTGCCTGCTCATGAATGACAGGTGGGATGACAAAATGCAAACTCAGAGTTGGGTGCTCAGCAATGACACAGATCTGCCACTAGGAGGGAAGGACAGTGCACCCTGTGGACCGGCAGGTGCCCAGAGCGGTCACAGTCTGAGCTCCTGGACAGCCACCCTCCCATCTCTACTTCCTCCCCCACCGCCAGCAAAGAGAACAGATCCCACTCTAGAGTCTTGGATATACGTGGAAACTGGGACCCACAGAGGAGCTTCCTCAGGGCACCAACTCTTTCACAGGTACTTAATGAGCACTTACTGGCTACCAGACAACATACTAAACATTTGATGGGCAGTTTTTTAGCCAAAAGCCTGTGACTGTTATGGGGTGTTCCTGGCCTATGGTTAGCCTGCAGAGACAACCTCAAATCTCGGTGGTTTTAAAAACTCTCTAAGCTAGCCTTTTTATGAAAAGGACACCCAAAGCAAAAAAGGAGGCCCTGCCACCCAGGCACGAACCAATGCCAAGCCTCTGAGGTCCCAAAGGCCATGGAAAAAAGCATCTGCAGGCACAAACAGCAGCTCTCCATGTCACCCTCCTCAAGTTACTGGGCTTCCGAGGCACCCCAAGCCCCTCAGAGAGTGGCCTGGGACAGACAAGCATAGCCACCACCATATCAGGCCCGATGGCTCTGAGCAGACACATGCACCTGGCCCCAGCAGTGAGGCACTGCGTATGGCCAACAAAGAGAGCTCATGTGACCTGAATCCAGGTGGCTAGGTCCAAAGCTGTGGCTCTCCATCAAGGGCAGGTCTGCCCTCCAGAGGACATCTGCTAAAGTCTGGGGAGAAGGAGGGCAGGAGACCAGGGATGCTGCTCAGCACCCTGCAAAGCACAGGACACCTCCCACAGCAAAGAACTCAAGCCCAAATGTCAATGAGGCTGAGGTTGAGAAATCCAGTCTAAACACGTTCTTCCATCAGAAAAAAGGAAGAAAAGAAGGAAGGGACGGAAGGAGAGGAAGGAAAGGAGGACAGAAAGACCTCCCGAAGCTTTGTGCTAATTTAACACTTGCTCCCCCGCCTCCTGTGAACACAAACTCCTCTCTTGCCCTTCCCAAGCACTGACAAAAACCACTCGGCCCTGCCGGCACCCTTCCCCAAAGACAGCCAAGTGATTACTGTCCTTATCTCAGTGACAGGACCCAGGGCCCTAGATACCAGCCTTCCAGGAGGGTGTAGTAAGGGCCGCTTTCCAGCCCCAGTCACAGCCCCACCCACACCAGCTGCCTCTCTTCCAGAACAGAGACACAATATTTTGATACTCTGGAAATCAGGGGGAAACTGGCAGCTATGGAAAAGCAATGTTTATGGAAAACAGAAACCAAAACTGCCTGAGTGCACAGCTATGGGTACATAACAATGGCCCAGATGATGAATGGGAGCTGGACGGATTCCTATTCAGTGCCCTCAAGGAAGCTTCTGGCAGACTCACTTTCACCACTTGACTCTGATGGGGAATCCTAGGTAATGGCAGGAGAAAGACCTGCAGTGTGCTGGAAGCATCGGGATGCCAAGATGTATGCACTGGGCTCTGGTTAATTTCTTCCTCAGCAACTAGTACAACCTTCTGCCCAACTTACTCAGAACCAGTGGGAATCTTTCACTGCAGGAACAAGAACTGGAATAATGAACATAGATGTTACAGTGTCCAACAACCTGCAGCCCAGGAGGGCCGGCATTCATTCACACACATACACACACACACACACACATGCACAAGCACACACATGCACACACACACATGCGCACACAGACAGGCTGTCTCTTCCCCTCTCCACCACTTTTTCCAGATGAGGTCGTACTATTCTCTCCCTGGGAAGGGGGTGACAACCTCACCTTCAGTCCTTTGAGGAAAGAATGAAGGGGATGAAGGTGCCCTGGCACATACCGGGTGCCCACCCAGCCTGCAGTGGTAGCTGCCTTCGTTCCGTCCGTCCTTCTGCAAATCACAGCACCCACCTCTGTGGTATTCATTTCACTGCAGCCAATGCCACCACACAGCAATAGAGCGACACAATGACCTGCAATGAGGGCTGCTTTCTGAGGACAAGCAGGCACCTCGGAGCCCTGCAAGCATCCTAGGAGGCTCAGGACGGACAGGCTGCCCAGGAGGTGCCCTTCACTGGGGCATGTAAGGCAGAGGGTGTTGGGCACACGGGCAAAGCCTCCCTCAGGAAGACTGCCAAGCTCCGGATTCTCTCACTACTTTAGTTTAACGCTGACAGTCGCCAAGCTACTACATGAACAATCCCTCCACTTCTTGTCGCCTCCTTGCTCTGTGACTTGTCCCTGTCTCTCAGCTGTCCCACTAGACCTGAGAACAGGCAGCACTCACTCAGCATGCACCCTCAGGAAGGGGGCAAGACCCGACGGTGGATCAGCCCCTGCCCAAACTCTACTTCCGAGACAATATGAGAAAAATCCTGGGTTGAAGGAATGTGTGGAAAGGCCACCTCCAAATCCACAGAAAGGCTGGATCAGAGTCTTTCCACAGAACAATTCAGAGTGTGTGGGGGGGCATTTTTGTGTCCACATATCCATGTGTCATTTCAATAGCCAAAGACTCTAACACAAAGGTTCTGGACCTTAAGTCAAACTCACCCTGCCCACTGGGCCCTGTCTGTAGCAGCTGGGCTGTAGACTCTGTTGGCAGCTGGTCTGTTTGCAGGTCGCCTTCAGCTAACCCCAGACTGTGTGCCAAGCCTGGCTTATCCATGTGCCTGTCCAGGGTCCAGCCTTCTACTGGGCTCGGGAAGAGGTTCAGTAAACATCTTGTAATGGACAAAAGCATGTGTGCATACCTGTGACTGCCAGTGTGTCTCAAGTCACCCACAGCCCTCTGCAAATCTTACCATCACTGGCCAGTGGCCGGCAGGCACAAGAGTGCACGGACCACACCCAGAGAAGAAGGTCAGCAAGGAAGGAGGGCCCCCTGGGGGCCTGCTCTGGGCAGGTAACACAACCTGCCCAGCCTGGACAAGTGTGTCAGTGAGAATGGTCAGCTTAATGGACTCTTTATTTGAAAGGTTTTGAAAAACCACCACCAAATTAAATAGGCTGTGGGCAGTGGAACTTTCTCTTGCCTTGACTGATATAAAAAGGAACAACTCTAAAACGGGTAGGTGAACATAAAACAAGCTCCCGTTTCCTGCTACATGAAGTCTGGCCTCACTGGCACCAGCAAGCACCTGCATGAGCAGAGCAGGGTTTCCAAGGGCTTCACCTTGCCCAGGTGACACAGGTGACCTCAAGACAGCAAGCTGGGCCCTGGCCCCCTCGTACTGCAGCCCCAGGTTGGTCCTGTCCCACTTGCCCTTTGCTCTCCATGTAGCAGAGAAAACACTGAGCGGAAGAATCACCAGAATTCTGTATCTTACATCAAAGATCCTTCGTCTCTGTGCAGAATACTGGTTTCACTCCTCACACCACCCCTTCCTCTAGCAAGTCTTCTTGACCTCACAGGAGGTCTTTCAGAATGAGGAGTGGGAGGGACCAAAGCCCTCTGGATCGTGACAAGGCACGGTAACGATGAAAACCAAACCTCCAGAACCAGCAACCAGCAGCCTGTGGGGCTTCGGGAGAGGTCACCCAGGTGCAGGCGATCAGGGGTGCCTGTCTGCGGAGACTTTAAAAACAATAATAAAAGCAACTACAGGTTGGCCTGCTTTTTATTATCACTACGTGCCAGCAATTCCAAACAATGTCAGTGACAAAATACTCCTCCCTGCCAGAAGAACCACTTCCACTGCTCTCGCCCCCATGCACACAGAACAAACTGCTGGTCATGTATGATACTCCTGGCTATGACGTACTGAGCATGTAGCCAGCAGCATGCTGCATGCCCTACACACACAACTTCGTTAACCCTTCCATGACCCTGTGCCATGATCCCCATTCTCCAGATCTAGAAACCGAGGCCAAATGCAGTGAAGTAATTTGCCTGAAGTAACAGGAACAGCCTCAGCTGTATGATGCCAGCCATGGCACTCCAGCTGCCATGCAACAGGGTCCTGGTCAGGCCCAAGGGACGCAGTCTGTGAGGCCAACCACTCCGCCACACTGCCTATCTTCACACACCGACACCAAGTGCATGGCGGGCTCACACTAGAAGCAGAACTAGAGGACATGAATGGTCATGACACCTCGGAGGACGCAGACAAAACATCAGCAAGGACTCCAGGACACTTCCGCCCTGAAACATCCTGAAATCGAGTGCCGAGTCTCATTAGGCCACTAAATATCCTTCTCACTCTGGGCAACATAAGCCAAGTCCACTTCCTTGTATAAAGCAACTGTTTTTACAAGAGACTAAGGGAAAGTCAAATATGATCTGAAATACACTGAAGAATCTTTTGATATTTGAAAACATTATTTTTTATGGTGTGTACTTATTAAGATAATCAACTTCCTTTCACCAGTTGGATAACTAGACACAAAGCAGTGGGCCACAGGATGCCAAGTTCACAAGCCCTAGGGCAGGCGAAGACACTCCTGCTCCTGGCCCTCCTCGGACAGTACAATAACCCACTGCCTCTAGGCTGCACCTTC